>NC_087211.1:32024180-32034180 GCF_015104395.2 Macrobrachium nipponense
TTTTCTACATCGTTCTGCCTCCGCTCGTGCAACCGCTTCTCCGTCGTTGTTCCTCTCTCTTTGCTGCTCGAGTTGGTAACTCCCATTATGGCACTTCTGGAGAGGGCATCCGTTACTTTATTTGTTTCCCCTGCTATATATTCAATTCCCACAATATCAAACTCCAACAGCCATTCTATCCACGAGCCTGTCGAGTGGTCAAATCCACTTTCCTAAATGAATCTCTCAATGGGCGATGATCTGTGTTAATTTTGATCATTTATGCACCAGTAAAAAGTAGCGATGTCTCTCCAGCTCCATAGAATAGCAATGCCTCTCTATCGAAGGTACTGTAATTCTTCTCTGCGCCTTTTAATGCTCATGATGCAAAACAAATCGGCTTTTCATTCCCTGCATCGTCAACTTGAGAAATCACTCCCCCGATAGCTATACTGCTCGCGTCAGTGGTAACTACAAATGCTCGATCGAGCTTTGGATAAGCTAATAGTTCATTACATTACTACTGAGTGAAATCTTTAATTCTTGAAAAGCCATTTTATGAATTTACGGTAGTAGCCAGTGAGCCTGAGGAAGCTGGCTACTTCCTTTGCTTCTTCGGTTCAGGTCGGGGAAATTCTCTAATTGCTGCTACTTTATCGGCACAAGAGGCTTTAAGGCCTTCAGATGTTACGATGTCGTGCCCCAGAAATTCAACTTCTTTGCTGAAAGATTTTACATTTGGTTAGATTAATTTTCATGCTTTGTCGATTTAAAGCTTCTAAAACTTCAAAATAATGTTCTTCTTGTGTTCTTCTACTGCAGCCCCTATTATGATTATGTCATCTCTATATAAACACCGCTATGACCTAATAGCGAAGCTAATTCGGACATCATAACACGTGAAAAATGGACAGTAGCATTCTTTACCCCACCCCAAAAGGGAGGTAATTATATTCAAACAATTGATCATTAGCTATAAAGGCTGTCTTTTCCTTTGCTACTCTCGTCTATAGGTATTTGATAATACCCTGACTTTAAATCTAAGGTGGTGAAGAATTTACTATCACTGACCTTAATCAACAAATCTTCGTAGAGGGCAGTGGAATGCATTGTCTTTTGTGATACTATTAACTTTCTATAATCAACACATAGCCTAAGAGAGCCATACTTCTTTTTAACCATCACGATTGGCGAGGCCCAGGGGGATTCACTTTCTCTAATTGTCCCTTGTTCCCTTATTTATTAATCTCGTTCTCCACTTCCCTCTGATAACAAACTGGTATTCTATAATGGCTTAGATCTTATGGGTGGATGACCCCCGGTTTCTATAACAAAAGGAAAACTATTTACTCTGCCTGGGGCTTTGTCGCCAACCGCAATTACATCTTGATAACCTTCTACGATTTCCTTGACAATATTCTGGTAAGTAACAGGGGTAGACCCACCAGCTGTCGGGAGGAGTCTACTTAGACGTTCCTCACTGCGACCTTGACATGTGCTACCCAAGGTCACGAGAGTGTAAGAGAAGCATCTGCTATTTCACAAGGTTCAAGGTCGCATATCGACTCGCTGTTTCCTAGTACGAATTGCTGGTCATTGACATTCATAAATGGCACATTAACTTCGCCCTGTATTACCTCACTCAGACTCAGAATGATAAAACGTTCCTATTTGTTATGGGGTCTGATCATAAACTAAGGTGCCTTCCGGTATGTTCTGTGAGAGTGTCACGGCGAGAGATGAGAGGGTCTAGGGTGGTGCCACATCTCCCGCCTCTGGGGCAGCAGGTACTTTTCCCCCAGCTCCCTTCAACTTAAAGGACACTGGTAGGCACCTCGGTCTCTCCCCCCTCTGTGGGGATTCGTTGTCCCTTTAAACATACCTTGATCCCTTTTCCCGGCTGTGCCAGCCACTATTATTTCGTTCCTATCCACAAAAATCAATTCATAAAGTAACTCATACTCCTTCTTAATTGTAATGCTGCACTACATAAAAGGTATGTGTCACCACTCGCCCATCGATGGTTACCTGTTGCCTCACAGCCCTCTGGGTTATCATCCAGTGACCACCTGCAGTCTTAAAATAAAGGGCCTTCCATCGGCTGCACCGATCCTGTCACCAGGTGTTCTTCTAACATAGACACACTTGCACAGGTCATCAAAGCCCTTCCTTATCGCTCCCTACCCTATTTGATGATCGGCACCACGGCTTCCTTCATGGATTGAGGGTGGGAGATAGGCTCTTGCCTTACCTTCTCTCCTGGCACCCTGAACGTCCAGGCCATGGGTAGCGACGGGTGGGGGTGGGGAGGGCCAAATCCACTACTTCTCAAGGGGTTGGCTGACTTCCCCTCCTCCCCGACAAGGCGTCCCTTGTTCTACCGGGGACACAGACTCCTCCTCCACGCCACCTTCCCCTTCCTCTCCTTGGTGAGGGGGGGGGGGAACGTTGTTCCGTTGGCCGTCGTCGTTTTTTTAACAAGCGCTCACGAGGTGGTCTGTTGCTTTGCATCGAAAACAACGTCGTGGCTCGACGCTCAATGAAAGGGGGGAGGCACGGGGCCCTCAGGTGGCCCTCCCTCCCACACCCCCAGCAACGGCCAACCATGTAATTCTCGGCTGTTTTCCCCCCTTGCCTCTTCGAGGCCCCTGGGGTGAGTGACCCGGCACAAGCAAATCCCACTACGAGGTGGGAAAAATTCGTTTCAGCATGCGTCGACAGAAGTTTTCTTTTCCCTCTACAGTCTGGTCTTCGTCAGGGATGACGCGATAGTAGAAGGCTGAAATCGACTCTCCCACCCCAACCTGGGGTCATAAGTTTCCATTAGCTGCATTTTCTCCTATCGATGTAGGGTAAACTGCTGAGTGAGGTGTTGTTTAAAAGTATCCCCAGTCTGCCAAATAACTGACGTCCCAGTTCCTGATTTGTTGTGCTGCATTACGATGATCTTCTGTTTCACTTGCACAATCTTTTCTCTATCTGTCAAACCAATTGTGCATTTTCAACACACTTTATAAAGGTCTCGACCAAAAGGAAGCCTTCACCAGTGCATGAGTTATCAACTCAGGAACAGAATCCATCTAGCACAGGCAGTTTTTTCTATTTTTCATCTCATCGCACTTGCTAGTGACGATGTGTATGTTGGCCAAAATTGTGGGGGGGTCGATGGGCTTTTTGTTTGTGTATCTTTTTGTAATTTGTGCAACTTCTTCTAATGCTTGTTGGATAATTGTCACCACTGATGGATCATTCACACTGTCCTTTTTTATCAGCACTGTTATTGTTAGCACTGGTGCTGCTAGTACGGCACTCCCACCGTCGCTCGCCACTTTTCTTCGAGTTGCATGGTTTATTTCACCTTCACAATAACGGTGTTAATTATTATGCACCGGCAAAGACCCCACGACTGACACCAGTTTATATGGCCTGATTTTCGATCATACAAGGGTTCTACCAGTACAATGAAACGCATAAGATAAAATTAACACTTGCATTTTCCTTAATAGTTGCTCAGGGGCCTGTTGCTAATATTACTCTACTAATTATAAGGTTATTATATAGTTGGAAGTTACTCTGAGGCAACACACGCCGACCACTGTCTTTGAGACACGCCCTGACCCGTCGACCATTAATTCCTTATTGACTTTTAACTTTCAAACTGAACTTGTTTGCGTCACAGGTCTAAGCTGATTGGCCTTTTATAATTGAAAAGGAACCATGGGTCTTCGATATATGGCACTCATTTGAATCACCCACGCCACACCACCAACAATTATATGGGCATTCAATGAATCAGCAATATCTATCTGATCGTTACTCTCTGATCACACAGACACACAAACATCTAGTAGATTTTCCGTTACGTCTCACACATGAATTTTCAATACAGATCAGTTCATGATAGTATTATATATATATTATTATATATATATATATAATATGTATATATTAATTATATAACATATATTGTTCAAGATTTTAAGCCCGAACAAAGGGAAGTAAGGTCTCTTTTTACCAGTTTCAGTCACCCTTGTCTATATGCACGTTGCCCCTTTGAACTGAAAGCATCCATTCTCTAGAAAAGTTATCTCTTCTCCCATTGTTTGTCGGAATTTATCCCCACCCCCCAACAGGGCCATGGCATGGCTTTTACCAGAAGAACCTTAGACCTAAGAGGCCGGCCCAGACGCTCCTGCGATCTCGCCCCTGCAGACACACTTCACCCTTTCTGCTCCCCCCTTGTCTCCTCTGGGTAAGTCCCAAGTATTTTTATACATCCATAGTGAGCAGACATATCAAGCAGATGTCCATGCCCAGGATTTCTAGGTACTGAGAGTAAATTCCAATTCAGCCAGGGAATTGTTTTGCCTTTTGTCTGTATTTCATTTCCATTTTTCCAAGGAGACTTCCCCCCCCTCCTTTGTTTAGCTTCTCATTCCCCCTATATTGGTTCAATATTGTGATTACTTCTCCTGTGATACTAGTGAACATCCCCTAGAAAATTCAAGCAACGAAATAGTTCTTTCTGTGTAAATTCCCAGTCATTTTCATCCCCTTGGGTGGTCTGTAAACTTTTGATTGAAAGAAAGTTGTGTAACGTTCGCCCTCGTGTGGCCCCCCTGCCTTATGCCAGTATCCCACCTCTCTTTGCAGACAAACACTGTACCTGATTGTGGTAGAAACTGGAAACGCTTGGAGTAAACCTTGGATATTCATAACCCATTTGCGCAAATTCTGAATGCTGTGACTGGTTGCCCCCAGCCACATGTTTCCAGTGGGTTGACAATCAACCACTTTATTAGTTCCTGGACCTATGTAAATTAATGTCAATACAGTGCATTTAAAACTAAAGTCAGCTTTTATGTAAATTCCTCCTTCCTCAGTAATATCGGCCTTCTGCCATAGTTTTTTTTTTCTTTGTTGTGATCTCTCGTTCCTTCCATTTAAGGCTAATTTATCATGTGTTAAACTACAAATCAGAACAATGGCAAACTAAAGCAGTCTTGTGTGAAAAAGAATTTTATTTCCAGTCTAGCAACGATGTTAAGCTGGTATCACAAAAGAAAACAAATCTGAATCCTTTAATATTTTTTATGAGCAAGCGAAAGAAAGGTTTCCCAATTCTCCACAACAGGAAAAAGGTAAATATTATTTTCTAGTTATCTGTGTAGAACTAGGTATTCTAGTTAGGGGTATATGAAATTTTCTGACTGACATTATAGCGATAGGAAAATAGAGACTGCGTGTAGGCCGATAGACTAGAGCTCAAGAGAGAAATTGTAATTTTATGTGCCATTGCATAAAGCATAGAGGTTAGGGAGTAAAATCCAAAACGAAATAAGTGCCATATTTCGTGAATTGCAAGTTAATTGTAAATTCCTGCGTTGTAAAGATATTTCGGTTTTTTTACGTGAATCAAAGCCACTGGTTATTGTTGAGCGCTCTCTCTCTCTCTCTACTCTCTCTCGCCCTCTTCTCTCTCTCTCTCTCTCTCTTCTCCTCGCTCTCGCTCGCAGCCGCTTGCAGTCTAAACAGGATAGGATTTATACCCTGGCCACATGTCTTACTTCAAAAACTATCCATTGCCCTGTTTTTATTAACAAATGGAATAGATGAGTCAATAAGAAAGAAGAAGAAGAAGAAAAAAAACAAGTTGTTAGCATAAATTCTTAACGTTAGGATAAGGAAAATCAAAGGTAAAAATTTTTTTTTTTAATTGTCTGTGCAGAGTAATAATAAGGGCAAATACTTTTGCTTTTCAAACAAGGGCACATGTTACCCATAGCTTCCCTACACGACCTTGAAAACACTTGTGATTCATTCCTCCTGTCTAGACGACCCGTGTGCAGGTCTAATTCTCCGGGGTTTTAATTTGGCGGAATCGAGGGTCTTAGGTTCACGAGAGCTGGGGTAAAAAGGGGTTTGTGCGGCGGGCGATATTTATGCAGGGCGAGAGATTCTTTATCCTGGTTCTTCCTCTCCCTTTAAAATGTATATGAGCTAGCGTTTAAAATACGAATTCTGAGCATAGCTAGGTTCAAAAGGGTAAGATAGACAAGGAATTGGTTGGTAGAAAAAGGAAAAAATTATTTTTTATCCTATGTCTTGTCTTCATCCTCTAGACGTATAAAAAAAAAAAAAACAAATGGGGAGATCCCATATACATTTTATACTACAACTGCATGGGCCACATTTTTCACGTTGAGTTCCGCCTGAAATTCGTGACCAGACTTTCCTTTTTATTCACAAAGCCGTATTCACATCGAGTCCTGCGTTTATGAGGTTCATTTTTGCCATATTTTTCATGTTGAGAGTCTGTGAATTCGTGACCAAATTCTTTAGTTTTTATTTACAAAGCCGTATTTGCATGAGTTTCCGCATTTACGACATTCATATGCCACGTTCTCACGTTGAGTTTCCGTGAAATTCATAAAACCAGATTTCTTTTTTTTATTTTACAAAACCCAATACTCGCGTTGAGGTTCAGCACTTTACGAAATTCATTTTGCCACATTCACGTTGAGGTTCTGTGAAATTCGTGATCAGATTCTCTCTTTTTATATACAAACCCGGTTAGTCTCCTTGGCATAGTCCTCCATTTCTACCTCCACCAGTCTGGGGTCAAATTGTAAGCCCCAAGGATTGCCTCTCAGACGTGGGCGAGCCAGGTGTCGGGTTTGTTATCGTCCCAAGTCCTAATGAGTGCGCCCCATGCTGTGGAAGTGAGAGTGTGAGGGAGGAGGCACAGGGGGTGTGGCACTTTGGGGGTGCCAGTTCATGTGCTCTTTCTTTCTCCCTTTCGGTTGCTTGAATGCTCTTTCAGCTGCTTCTCTTCTCTCTTGTGTTTCTTTTTCAGCTGCTTCTCTCCTCTCTTGCGCGTCTCTCTCCTTCTCCCCTTTTGGCTGCTCTCTCTTGGGCTGCTTCTTTCAGCTTATCATTCACTCATTGATCAGTTTTTGCGCCCTCCCACCCCAGGGGCTCTTCTGGCTTCTGTGAAGGCCTTACCTTCTCCAGTGCTGCGTTACTGCCATCTCCTAAGCGGTAAAAAACAATAGTAGTGTAGCCTGAGAATAATAGGATGGAAGGCAGTTGAAAAATTGCAAATGTCACCAGAGAGGTGTGCGGAACACTCAACGCAGATACTTGGCAAGATGACCGTAAAATCACTGCAAATACAGTTACTACTGGTCGTAGTGTAGCGGAACCTCATGGCACAAAATTTCTGTAATTTACGTTTGGTGGAGACTCGACGCCGATACGGCTTTCTGAATAAAAGGAAAAAATCTGGTCACATATTTAACGGAAACTCAACGTGAAAAGGTCGTGAAAATGAAACTCGACAGAAAACAAAAAAAAACTCTTTTTTGATAGCAGTGATTGGACTAATTGTGCACGTCAAGATTGTGTTGTAAACCTATCAAGTGAACAAATAAGTGAAAATGTTGTGAGTGCACTTGGGATATGGTTTATCTTTCTTTATAACAAGTCGACCTTCTGCTTTAATGATTTCGTCATTCCTAGTAAATTTGAAAAATATTGTGATCTTCCTCAAAATCATGTTGACATGATTAAAGGTATTGTTTACAGAGCTGCCAGCGTTAATCATGAAAGTAACTTCCCCTGCTCGCTATAAGAAAAGTTTGACAGATCTTAAAAAGGACAATACTATCCACATTACAAAAGCTGATAAGTCAAATAGTATAGTAATTTTAGATAAAGCTGGCTACATATCACGTATGCAACCCCTACTGGATGATGATGGGACTTATGAAAAACTAACAAAAATCCCCTTGATCAAGTCATAAAAAACGTCAATACCACAGTGAAAAATATCCTTAAAGATAAAACAGAACTACTGGCAAATTGTTAGTCAATCTCCTTCGCTACCTTAACTGTACAAGATTAGTCAAAAGCACAAAGAAATAACCCTATGCGGTCTATTATCAGTACTGTTGGTTCAATTTCATATAACTTTCGAAATATCATCATAAGATCTTGTCCCTGTTACTTGGAACCATCTCCGATTCTCATATATATAATTCTCTAGATTTGTAGTTGATAAATTAAACAAAATTACTCTTTTGCCCCACTGATAGATTCGTAGTTTTGATGCATGTTCTCTTTTACTAAAGTCATTATAGTACTCTATTTTCGAATATCTTAGTAATAACTAACCTCAGCATGAATTTATCTCTACCTAAGTCACATTATTTCACTCACGAGTTTGTGCATTTGTGATTGTAAGTTCATATTCAGTGGTGAATTTATCAACAAATATTTGGCATGGCAATAGGCAAACCCTTTAATCGCCACTCCTCTCAAACGTGTACATGGAATTCTTTGCAAAACACTACTTACCTAATACCATTTATATTTCTGTAAAGTGGTATAGATAGTCGATGATATTTTAGCTGTTCTGCCTGTCGGTATTGATGTAAATGATTTGCTCTCTAAATTAAATAACCAGGTACCATTGATTAAGTTTACTCTAGAATTAGAAAAAGACAGTTGCCTCCCTTTCTTAGATGTTTTGATACAGAGAGAACCATTCCAATGTAAATTCAGTATTTATAGGAACTGA
The DNA here is from genome assembly GCF_015104395.2 of Macrobrachium nipponense. Classification (NCBI taxonomy): domain Eukaryota; kingdom Metazoa; phylum Arthropoda; class Malacostraca; order Decapoda; family Palaemonidae; genus Macrobrachium; species Macrobrachium nipponense. The sequence goes on from NC_087211.1 coordinate 32,032,741, forward strand.
CCAACAACTTATGTTCATTTCTATTCAGGCACCATCTAAACATAAAAATATCAATTTTTCTTTATGTTTTTACGAGCATTGCATTCATTTGTCAGGTCCCCTATTTGGATCAAGAAATTGAATACATAAGAAAAGTAGGGAAAGGTGTATGTTATCCTTCACATACATTAGATATTGTTATAATAATAAAGCCCACAAAAAGTTTATAGTGTAAGTAACATGGAGAAAGAAAAATTCTAAAAACATTCTCAGTTTGCCTTATTTTAAAAGGATTTGAAACCATTGTTAAAAGCCTTTAAGGTCAACCCTTGTTTTTTTCTGTAATACACATTAAAAAGAATGTTAATAAAAAATGGCCCCAGGGGAAAGCAAACAACATAATATATAAAATTCCATGTATGGATTGTCCCTCAATTTATCTCGGACAGACAAGAAACGGCTTAGAAGTAAGGTTAAGCCAGCATAAATATTCTGTAAATCTGGACAAACATCTAATGCAATATTCATTCATTTAAGTGAAAACAACCACCAAATAAATTGGATGGTAGTTCAGTAATTGCAAGGTCCAAAAGATGTCTTATCACAAAATCTTTTAGAATCTGCTTTAATACAACTTACTTCTCATTGTAATTTCAATATTAGTCGTGGCCTGTTTCATTTAGACCCTTGTATTTTTAACATGTTTAAGAATGACCTCAAGATGTAATTACAGACTTAAATAAAAATTAGTTGCCTTAGAGATATCTTCGTTGTATATGTATGTTTAATATGTATTGTGAATATGTATTGTGAATATGTTTACCAAGTTTCTGAATAGCTGTCACCTATAATAACCCTTTAATTGTCTTGTCCTTGTTTCTGAGCAGATTGTCTAAAACTTTTAATTGTATCCATGTTTATGCTTGTTTGGGAAGCTTACTCATCTTCCAGGTGTGTCGGATTCTAGGTACAAATCTCTTTATAATCCCTATCTGTCAGTTATACGGCCTTTCTTGTATTGTCGTTTCCTCATGTAAGTCAGTTCATCTGCTAAGTAAAGGACGTTATATATATATATATATATATATATATATATATATATATATATATATATATATATATATATATATATATATATATATATATATATATATATTATATATATATATATCTATATATATATAATCAGTGTTGTATGAGTGGAAAACAGCTTTATGCTTCAAACTTAAAAACTGGGTTGGTGATTTAAAAGTTGTAGTGTAATCTCAATCATTTAGTTTGCTAAACTGTAATGTGCATTGAATTGTGAAGGTGGTTTTGTAGTCTTTTTTGTTGAAAACCCCTGATATGTGTTAATATTAATATCTGGGGTTGGAGCGACATTTGCACATAGATTATTTATTATAATTCTTGCCACCCCACTTTTGAGCTTCCAGAATTTTTTATTGATATGCCATTTAT
>NC_087211.1:32041680-32050720 GCF_015104395.2 Macrobrachium nipponense
GTGTCTCAACACTATACCGCGAATTCTTCACTTAGAGGTATCTAGTTTTTCCACAATCATCTTCATGCAATGAGAATCATTCAATCATCTTTTCTAATTATTTAATCGATCCTTTACTCCTCTAGACTGACCCCTTAAAATGTAGCCTGCATTTCGACGAGAGATAATTATGAATTTATTGTCATCGTATTGATCACAAATTAGAATTTCACAAACGTTTCTGGAAAAGCCTTTTATGACAATTAGTTTTGCTCTGAGCTCAATAGACAGCTAGATATATTTAATATACATTGCAATCCTATTGCGTCTTTGTGCAAACAAAACCGGATTCATTTCTGATTAAATTTTCATAGATATCTACAAAATATTGAAAACTAGACCCCTTTTTTTCGTACGGACAAAAATGTTTAGTTAAATTGGATTACTTTGTAATAAACAGGCGCTTCATCCTCTGGTCAGGGTAATTGCCGGCGATAAATATTTTGGGGACAGAAATTTTATTACCCGTATATTGAGTTTTACAGCATTCAATTAGATCTTGACAATTGACTCATTTTTTCGATTATTTTTGCATTGTCACACAAGTACCAATTATAATGATATTCTTGTATGCAATTTCCATTAACGAAAAACAATTCATCGTATTAACTATGGAATTACACTTGTTTTCTTTTTTGTTAAAAGTTGAAAATTCATTTGGATATTGGATGCGAGGGAACCAAACAATTAATGGGTGCAGAAAGAGTTTTTACCGTTTCTAAATGCATAGTAAACTCTAGTTTTCAAATGATGTCTTTGGGTTTGAAAATGTTGTGTGCTACCCTTAGATGATGCTTTTTTTATTAATTTATTTTTTTTTTTTTTTGTATCATCGTCTTCCCCAGTTCCATTAACTTCCTCTTTCCTCCTTGTGGCCTATCTTCCACTTATCCGTAATGAGCACATTTTTCTTCTTTCTTCTTTATTTTTCTCCCTTTATCTATTATGGCTTCAGCTTCGAAATAAAGCAAATTATTTAACAAGCTGTTATCTTTGTCTTATTTTTTTTTTTTTCCTAAAGTTTGTCACAGACGAAAAAATTTAGGTTTAACTTGTTACAGGTTTTTTTGCCTTTGATGTAGTATATGTGCAGTGTATATATGGGTGCATGTGTCTGTGTGTATGAGAGAGAGAGAGAGAGAGAGAGAGAGAGAGAGAGAGAGAGAGAGAGAGAGAGAGAGTTAGAATTAAATTAAATGCATATTAATTTTCTTGGCTCATTCGATTCAGTTCGATGAAAGCAGTAGTCTTGTGGAGAGGTTTTACAACAGAACAAAATACTTTCTAACATTAATTTGGATACTGAAAATATTATCCTACTTCAGAGACATGCATTACATTTATTACATTACTGGACATTATTGATATCCAATGGAAATAAATTGATGTTGAAATAAAAAAAAAAAAAATCTAAAACATATTTAAAATTTAATACTAAGATAAAACAGTACTCTTTAGTTTCCATAGTTTAATTAAACAAAGATTTAGGAGCGGGACAGGTCATTGCACTTTCGCATAGTGTCATGGTCACTGATCAAATGCACGTCGCTGTCTATCCCAAGCTAGGACTTGGGAAACCAGTCAGCTGCTGCTGATGACTCTGTAGGTAGACTTAATCTTCTTGATTTCATATATATATATATATATATATATATATATTATATATATATATATATATATATATATATGTGTGTGTATATATATATCTATATATATATATATATATATATATATATATATATATTGTGTGTGTGTCTGTGTGTGTGCGCGCGTGCTATTCCAGTTCTCATTTTACGATACTGAAATCAAGAATGTAAGATTAAACCTATCTACCAAGTCATCAGCAGCAGCTGCCTGGTTCTTACAGTCGTAGCATGAGTATAAAGCGGCGTGTATGTATTCAGTATATAGATGTGTGTTTGTGTGTGTGAAGATTTATAACTTGAATTTTAGGGCAAATATTCATCAAAGGAAGAGAAGTTTTAATATAAAGTACCCTGGTGCAAATTTGGGAAACAAACAATGACATGATAAGTATAAAAAGAGAAAAGACTTTTTTTCGAAAATTGTCACTGATTATTACGCATGAAAGTATTTCTGATTGATATATATTTTATGAACGGTTGGTCTCATCATACATCATTTTGCAGGATTTTGGCAAGAGAAAAACGCTGGAAGGGACACCATATCCTTACTGGATATCAAATTATTTTCCTTGGACGCTCTCTCTCCCCGTTTAAAAAAGTATTAAACAATACTATTGCTGAGTGATATAATTTCGTTTGATAGTTCGTTAAACAGAACGAAGAACAAATATTTTCAGATACTGTTTTACTGGTTTATCTTTGTGTTTCATACGTAGTTCACTTGTCTCCTTTCAAGAAAAAAGGTAATGCTCCAAGTATTTTGTTCAAGATGGATAAAACTTTTTATTTTTACTTACTGGCTGTTCACTGATTGTGGTGTCAGTGAATGTGAAGCTGGATGACTTTCATAGGAAAGCTCTTAGCTTCCTCAAGTCATATTTGCGATAAGATAATACATGGCAAAAGTAATTAATCGGAAATATTCTCAGTTAAAAATGTTTATGAAAACCATATATTTACTGTAGATTTATATAGATTTTTGGCATTATGACAAGCACTGTCGCAACTAATGCCATTCAGCGCTAAAATGGAAATTGACAGTAAAAGGTGTTACAGGAAGAAAAAAAAAACCTCGCAGTTGCACTAGGAGAGGGTTGGGCAGTAAGTCCTGAACTGGGTGTTGTTGAACATAGGCTACACTGGGTGTTGCTGGACACAAGCTACACTGGGAGTTCTTTGACTTAAGCAGCCTATATTCGACTCTTGCTAAGTCATAATTTACACAAATTCCCACTAAAATTCAATCTTGGCTAAACCAGTCTTTCTGTAAATTGCGTAAATTGCACCTAAACTTGTTTGCTCACAGCTCCTACCTAAATGCAGACTTTACATTGCAAAGTCATCTAGAGACAGACGTCAATTACCTGTTGCAGTGAACCTGTTGCTGAGTTTATCTGCTTACATATAAGTTCTTCGCAATGAAAGACACAATATCCATCCATGGCATGCTACAAGTTTAACCCAATAACCGTTTTCTATGTAAAGCAGCTTTGGTGCCCCAGCTGTCAGCGAAGAGTGCGGTAGCAAAAATTTACGCTACCCAAACTGTCAGCAAAAAGTAAAAAACACACCATGGCAACTGCCCTCCTTGTACGTTATCTTTTGAGTGCAGGGGGGTACATAAGCTTATTTTCAGTTTCTGTATCTTATTCCATATATTTGAACTCATATGAATGTATTAACATACATACGGCGTTCCTTTTAACCACTGTCACGTATTTATATATCTGCTCTTGCCAGCCAAATATAATAATAATAATAATAATAATAATAATAATAATAATAATAATAATAATAATAATAATAATAATAATAATAATAATAATAATAATAATTTATTCCTTGGCTATATGATTATCAGTGTGGCGCCATTGGAAAATACAGTCTCTTAGAACAGACACACGTGCAATGTTTCCTGTAAGGAAGTTTATTCGTTGTACATAAAACCCTTTCTTCTTTTAACGCTTCTAGAATTTATAAAATGATAGGATACAGCAATTGGGCCATTCGAATTATTGTTCTTACTAATCATCAGACATTTCTTTAACAAGCCATAAACAATGGTATGTAATAAAGTTGATTCCAAAAAGATCTCGCATTTTGTAGTCCATATAATCCTGCCCGTTTTGGACGCATAGAAAAAATTATTAAATAACAGTAAACTGTTATTGAATTTTCTGTATTTGAATTCTAAGTGATATAAAAATAAAGTTGATTCCAAAAGATCTCGCATTTTGTAGTCCGTATAATCCTCCGTTTGGGACATAGACAAAAAAATATTAAATAAGCGTAAACTGTATTGAATTTCTAAGTGAGATATATATATATATATATATATATATATATATATATATATATATATATATATATATATATATATATATATATATATATATATATATATGTATATATATATATATATATATATATATATATATATATATATATATATAACTTGATCACGAAGTATATAAAAACGTGTGCTATGTATAAAATAAAGGTTTTTTGCCACGAAGGAAAAAAATGAAAAAAGCGAGATAGCCAAGTACTTTTGTCCTGTTCGGACCCTTTACTGAGGCAAACTGATTTTACAGAGGACAACATGTTATCAAAAAGCTCACAAAAAAGTTTTATAGTGTTGCTATTAATGAAAAGATATGCCTAAAAAATTTACTTAGCTTACCTTACTTTCGTGATTTGAAACCATAAAATCAATATTTAAATCGTTTAACTGTTAATGTAGTGTTCTCTTACAACAATACCATTAAAGATATGCTAATTGAGAATAGTCCCGTAACAAATAACATCATTTACAAAATTCCTTGTAAGGATTGCCCATCGTTTTACATTGGTCAGTCAAGTAAAAAAATTTGTGTATGTATTAAGCAGCATATGTATTCAGTTAGAACAGCCCAGACTTCAAATGTACTGTTTATCCATCTGAGTGAAAAATCTCATTGTATTAAGGGGTGGGGTGATAAATTTAACTAAAGGGAGGATTATACTGTCTTGCGTGTCTTGTGGTTTTTCACTGGTAAATGAACGTATACTTTGACAGGAGATATAAGGAAAAATAAGAGCTCCTTTATGCAGGGGAATTGAAAAATAGCTAAGGGAATATAGAATGCGAGTGCTTCATGGCCGGAGCTCATGTCCATTCATTGTCTTTATTTCATAGTCATCATTGAAGAAGAAAAACTGTCAGAAAGAGAGAGAGAGGTGGGGGGGGGGGGGGGGGGGGGGTGGAAGGGGGGGGGGGGGGGGGGGGGGGGGGGGGGGGGGGGGGGGGGGTGGAACACATAGTACAAGGTTGTAAACATTATTTCAAAGTAATGATGTTATTCTTATTGTTTGGAAAAAAAATCAGATAATATCAATTGATCCCAACCCAGCCTTTTTGCCCCCACGAAGAAGCCGTGAAAAGTTTTATGGTCTGGGCAACTCTCGCACCCGTTCCGTTTCCTCGGCCTGTGCCATGGTCCATAGGCAAAATTTGTGGATTGCGAGCATTTTCTGTTCGTCGAATGACTTGACGGCCTAGTCCGAATAATGTGCAAAGTTCACCTTGATGGCGATTCCGACCAAACATCTTTCATAAAATTTGATATCAGATTTCAGTAGCTCAGAGAAGTAATCGTCTATAGCCACATCAGAAACGAAATTCAGGCTTATGTCATGAGAAATGGAGAAAGCCATTCTTTTGTTTCAAATTTCGATAATTATTAAAAATAATAATAATAATAAAATAATAATAATAATAATAATAATAATAATAATAATAATAATAAAATCTTCATTTTGCACACATTTCTGCGGATTCTTTGGATATTGATTTCAGAAAAGTTTCCATCCTATGCCAGGTGAAATAACGGATGATTATCTACTATGATTGTATTATTAATATATTATGCCACTGCTACTGCCAACTTACAGCCGAATCCTCCTCCCTTTCGCCTCACCAACATGACAACCTTCCTGACCTTGCTTTCTGCCTCGTTTTTTCCGCGGTCGATTTTTCAGCTAACGAGATTTATGACTCTTCCACAACGTTTGAAACTGCACGAACGACCAAGTTATGAATGTCATTGAAAGTGTCACTGGTTGCGTCACTGCTAAAATAAAAAAAAAGTCGGTCCAGCCAATTGTCGTCCTGATGAATTCTCTAAAACTCCATTAAACGCGAAATAAAAACTCACCCTCCCCAAACATTTATCACTTGGCAAATTTCATTGATGGAAGCAAAAGTCTCTATCACGAACTAATTCAATTAATGGATTCTGCCGCAAAAGGAAAAATAGACTAATGTCAATTTTCCCCGTGTATATTGTTAGAAATTACTGAGAGAAGTATTCGGGCGATTGTGCGCCTAAACCCGCAGGTTATACTGGTATGAATCGGTTACTAACGTCAAACTACATCAAGCAGTGGGATTTTATCTGTCCCAATCAATTTCTAAAGATTTCAATATAGCCAAAATCAACATTTCTCTCCCCCCCAAAAAATACATGATTTCCATAAGCAGTGAAAAAGGAAACTGGGTGAAATTATTACCTCTCGGTAATTTTTTGAAATGGAAATTTCATTGTACATTTTACTTCTGAATTATGCGTTATTTATGTTGACAACAGAAGTGATACAAAAATGAAAACTCTTTATCAAGGATGAGAAAAAGTATTTGAATATGAATAAAACTTTCCAAGTACCTTTGATTAAACCTGACATTATCCCTAATCTGCAGATTTATTTATATCTACGACTCCATGCAATTAAACCAACCAGCGTGTATTCCTCTTAAGTGTAGACATCCTCCACTCCTGCTGAATATCAGCATTCCTGTTGCGAAAACCCTCGCTGATGGTCTAGCGCCTAGGGCTCAGTGGTCAGCTCTTCAAGAAGGACAAGTGAACACAATCAGCAAAAAAAATTTACAAAATTTTATCTAAAATATATATATATATCTCATGACCCTACCCTTACAATTACTAAATGGAAATAGGACACATTAACGCTTAATTACAAAAATCATCAGTCAATCAATGACCATGTGGTTATGGTATCCATGATCTGGTTGTAACTTTAATAACTACAAACTATAAATCACTCCAAAAAAATGATGACACGAGTCGTCATAAATGATTTAGCTGGGAACAAGGGAGCTAGTAAACAACATGTCTTACCCCTGGTATAGTCTGGAAGGGAAGGCTGAAACATCTTCGCACCTGATGCTATATGCCGTGATCAGTTAGGCATTTTAGGCATTTTCGCCTTACTAATCACGGCAACGGCTCCGACACAAAATACATGACAAAATGAAATTTGCAAGAGGTTCCCACTACTCTGTCAATGGCAAACTTGAAAAACACACATAAAGGTAATACCTACATATGAGAATGAACCATCGCCTTTTGGCCCCCCGTTTACTTTTTCATGACTTCAGATCGGGACTGCGGCAGATTCAAATCGAAAAAAAAAATGGTACACACATTATTTCACGACATCCTCCATCCCCTAGGAGAGCGGGGGGACCCAAAGTGGGTGATGCAGGACGAGTGGATCTTCCTGGTTGCGGCCTAGGCTCGTTCTGTAGTGCTACGACTCGAGTCTAGCTCGCAACAACAATACATAGCTTCTAGCAGAGTGATCACTCAATTTGTTCACACAAAACAATAGACACGTAAAATCCATAAATCGGGAAATAAGACAACACATCCACAAAGAATTCAGTGTTTCAAACTCGTGAATTAAGCTAATCTTCTCTTCTTCTTCTTCTTTTCCTCTGGTATACCTACATTTAGGGGTTGGTTGCCTGATGCGCCTTCTCCACTGCCTTCAATCAAAGGCATCATCCTCCACCAAACCTATTCTCTCAATATCTTCCTTCACTTTATCTCGCCATCTCATTCTCTGTTTCCCTCTCGATCTTCATCCTCTAACAGGTTCCTCCCAAGACTCTTCACTCTCCTCGTCATCCATCCTCAAACACATGCCATACCATCTCAATCGTGACTCTTATCACCTCTGTAATCTTTACTAAGCCTGCCCTTTTTATTTCATCATTTCCAGTCTCTCAAGCTGGCGTGTGGACTAGGGTACATGGGTACCTAACTGAATATCACTTGTTCGCTGATATAACAAACACAAGAGCACAAAATAAAAGCCAAAAGTAATGCAGAAAATTCAGTATAGCCTGCCTAGCTGATTTGCTAGTCACTGAATGAGTTGTCTTAGAGTATTGCTGTGTTAATTAGCAACTGCCAATTAGTTCATAAATCCTAGGTAGTTTTATAACGAAATGCTTAGGAGATAAGGATTTAAAATAGACTCAGATGAAACGATTAAGTTCTATGATTTCTCTACAGGGGTATCAGAAGAGTAAATTATACAAGGACCACTATAAGTCTCTGTGGAACTTCAAGTTTTTACGTTAAATCACAAGGTAAAACAGAACACTAGTGCCAATTTGCAAGTAAAAAATACTACAACTAAAATTAGTACTAAGGATTACGAACTGAAATAGCTTAAAGATATCACAATATACAGTGGTAAAACATTACAGTGAATGATTCTCACTTTGGCACTGCAGATATGGCACCCCAGGAACTTCCTGGCGGTTAGATGTGAGGTGGTTCTGCTGGAGTCTGCAAATGCTGGGGCTACACAACAGAGGACTGGCGAGAGGTCTGCAAGAAGTACAGCAATGATACCAGAGTTCGAGATTGCGCATGCTTACAGCAACAATAACACCATCACACTAACGTACATCAAAACTGTAATTTGCACGAATGATTATTTCACAATGGGGGCGAGAGCATATAGCAAGCAAGGAAAAACACACCATTACAGGATCAATACTAAAATGGATTTTAAGGAATTCTGAGAATTAGGACACTGAGAATAAGGAAAATTTGAGTGCAAGATAAAGAGGTGAATACTGGGAACCAACTACGGTTTTCTTACCTTATCTCCTTGAAGTGACTGTCGTAAAGGCCTGAGGGATGTCAGTCGGCTGTGGGAGCTTCACCATATTGCGTGGGTGAACTGGATTCTTCCACGGGAGCCAGTAATAGGTCAGCAGCAAGGCAGGAGGTAGGAGGAGCCTGGCAGGAGCTCACTCGAGATGTAGCAGTGTGCTACTAGCCTGGTGGTAACCCAAGAGAACGTAAACGGCCCCTGTCACGTGCTGGGACAGAGCGAGGTTCTCGAGGGCGAGGCTAGGTCAGGTGGAGGTCTGGAGCGTCGTTTACGGATAATTCTTCGAAAACAGACCCACTAACGCATATCTTCGAAAACAAAAACTTCGCAGTAAAATATCTTCGACAGGTCAATTAATTCGAATCTCCAATCCCGATTAATTT
>NC_087211.1:32053720-32066220 GCF_015104395.2 Macrobrachium nipponense
CTCATCAAATGTTTGCATAAGGCAAGCACCTATACCCTCCTGACTGGCATCAGTCACTAATGTGAACAGTTCGCTGAAATCTGGAAATTTTAGAACTGGGGATTCATAAATGTGTCCTAAGTTTCTGAAAAGCTACTTGTTGCGGTTCTCCCCTATGAAATTGAAAGTTTCCCCGTAACACATCTCTTAAAGGAGCTGCTATGTTAGAAACCCCTTTCAAAACCTAGAAATATCCTGCCATTCCCAGGAATGACCTAATTTATTTCTTTGACCTCGGGACAGGAAAATCTGCAATTGCTTTGACTTTATCATCATTCACTCTAACTCCCTCTTTAGAAATGACATGACCTAAATATGTCATTTGCAGTCCTGGGCACTTGTGTCACCAGTTGCGCCATTGCGTAGACGACGGAACGACCATTTCATCGACGCTTAACATAATGACGCTAAAGTTAAAAAAGCGTCGCAATGACCTTGGCGCAAGTACATTGTCGCAAATAAAACTTTGCATTATTTTCCCCTTAAAGCCAAATTTTCTGTGTAATTAGCCCATATAGAAAACGCAGTCCTCTACGGACAGTTTGTAAGGGAGACAGACATATTTAAGTAACTAAGGCCAGTACTTCACAGTTCAATGGGCAAACTTAGCAAAACCGTATTGTAAAATTTGTCTCATTTGTCTGTAGCCTATATTTTTTTCTCATTATTCTTCATGTGTCACAGTCTAATATTATATATACATATACATCAGAAATGGAACTGATATCGATATTTTGTTTCGGGTCCGGGGTTGGTATCACTACTGACTACAAGCATCCATTCCTTTCACCTCCCTGCTTTCGCCACATACGGTAGTGAACCACTTTGTTCCAAGTTTTTATATTTTTTACTAGTGTTTTTTCGAGTTTTTTTTTATTTCGCCTTGCATTAAATGTAAAATGTATCGCTTTGTGACCCGAGGACCCAAGGAGCCTAAGGAGGGCCAGAGCATTGAGGGCAGCAGCAGTATGAGTGGAGTTAGTGGTGCCCGTGGCCGTGGTGGTGATGACGCAGGAGAGGTCTGAGAGCCATCGCACCGGCAGACGAGGAGGACGTGGATGATCCAGCTAGTATTAGAAGTATCGGTATGGAGCCACTGCAACCCTGAGAGTAAAGACATTGAGGAGGAAGTGGTTTATGTGGAGGCTGCTGAAGGTGGTGACCAGCCCAGCCCCAGTGACCAGGCGCAGGCTGGCGGCTTAAAAGGATTGAAACCCATCACTAAAGGTCTTGAAATGTAAGAATTTAACTTTTTAACTTAAGAAATAAAATTAAAACAAAAATAATAAAAGATATTTTAAACCTAAAGTAATAATAAATGTTGATTATTTTTTTTATTTAATTTAAATAATTATTTGAATGATTATAGCAGCAGCCTAATAAATAATAAGTAGACCATTGGACTGAATTGCAATGTTAGTAATCCATTAATCACTAATCATAGATAATAGATTCTTTGTATGGTTACTGACTTACTGTACCGTATTGGTATTACTATTACAGTACTGCTACCTTCCTTGTAATTTTTTTTTTCTAAACTCCAAACGGTACATAGCTGTATAGCCAAAGTTTAGGCCTTGGCAGCCCTATGCATCATTGATGAATATTAATGATTGTTTTATTTGAATTAAATTGATGTACATTTTTTAATTTGATTTTAATATTTTTCATTTTTTCAGGTACTTTCTCTTCAGCAAATTTGCGAGGACAGAGAGAAAGCACGATGGGAGGTGCTCCAGACAAGTCCACACCGGCAAGGCCAAATGTACAAATTGTGGGAAGGAGTATAGCTTCACCACCCAGTCCAGAGCCAGAGCCCATTCAAAGTATGACAAAGTACTTTTTCTTTACTCCATAAAGGTGGTTCATAATTTCAATATTTGCCTAATTGGATTAATTTGGATCATAAAGATCAGAGTGACAGAGTCAGCTGAGCATGCTGCGTGAGCAGCAATCGGCATCATTGGCAAGATATTGGCTCCATAAATTAAATTTATTAATTCAAATTATGGATTACCTGAAAATCCGCCACCCCAGTCTTTACTACACCTTTTTATTTTGCATTTTAGTATTTATAATTTAATTTTAGTAGTGTTTTGCCACACTAACATGTCAATTTCAATGAATTGAATTAATATGGATTTACTTTAACCATATGCACAAAGCCCAGGTGCCTCCATTGGTTGGCGCCATGGAGGGGCAGAGCAAGCATAGACGGTCAAGGTCTGGGTCTGACAGCGACACCGACCCACCTTTCAAGAGGCGGCAGCTGAGCCTCGAGGAGAGCTTCCACAAGAAGGACGTTGTCTCAGACGAGATGTTGATAAAGCTGTATTTGAGGTAAGGTTATGACTTAGGTAACCACTAACACCCAAGTAATTCTTCATAGTCTAACTTTTTAAAACTAATTTTTACCTAGTAATTTATTTAAATAATTATTTATTTGTTTTTACAACTTTTTAGTAATATAATAGTCTGAATCGTTTTTATTTTACTTTTTCTTTACTCCATAAAGGTGGTTCATTGAAGTAATGCTGACCCTAAGCGTGACAGACCACCCTGCCACCAACCAACTCCTGTGTGTGTTGAAGCCGGACTTCAATATGCCCTCCAGGAGGACCTTGTCCAGGGACATTGAGAAGCTGTAGGAAAAGGCTAGGGGTGACGTCATTAACATCCTCTACAACCAGAAAGTAATGGCCACCACTGCTGACAGTTGGACGGCACATAACAGTGCCTTCCTAAGGATGACCGTCCACTGGATTGATGCAGTGAAAAAAGGTAACCCTAGCCTGCAAGGAATTGAAGGTAGATATTCATTATATTTAATTTTTGATTTTTTAAATATTAATATTTTATCTTTGACTGAGAATCATTGCTAAATTTGCTACAGTTCTACATAAATAAATAAAAACCTAAGTAAGTTAATAGTAACCAGTACTAAGTACAGTTACAGTAGCCTAACCTAAACCTTTAATCTAGTAACCACTAACCATTGCCAAGAGCCTAACCTAATCTAATCTTAGGTTTTATATATATATTTTTAATTTCATATATTGATTTTTTTCATTCATTTCAACTGTTTTATTATATATAATATATCATTTCTTTTAGGAACGCAAGACTCGCCAACTGCTGGGTCAGGTGATGTCTGATATTCACCAAGAGTTTGGCCTGGCTGGCAAGGTGGCTGCCACAACCACCGACAATGGGGCAAATTATTGTGCTGCATTTAACCTCTACGGAGCGGAGGATGTGCCCCTGGAGGGAGAGGCTGATGAGGATCTCTTTCACTACCTGCTCACTGATTTTGAAAGGTATGCAGTATGCAAGAATAAAAATGGGTTTTCCTTCCTCTAGGTTCACCTTATGTTCTAACACATTAGTCAGTCCTAACTTGTCCCCTTGTAAGCCCACCGTATCCCAAAATTCTGCTAAAAGTTTGTTTACCATTTCTATATGTTCTTTGTTGTCTGCGTTAGCTAAATGTTCTCTAAATATTATCTTCCTTGATTGCATTTCTACCTCTGAAAAGTCAGTTTTCCCCTCTACAATAGCCACTGAACCACTTTCACTACTCCAGTCTTGGAGGTCTACCACACAAGTATTCTTCTGATATTTCCTAACTGTATCATAACAGTTCAATAATTCCACTCATGTAAAACCAGTGTTTGATACTCTGTTCACCGATATGGTGCTAATAACCCCTCTTAGTTTCTCGCTACCCTCAGTTACATATATCTCCCTGTGCTTTTTCACTTCCCTTAGTCTGACTTTTACCATAATAGTCTTTGTACCTGGATTTAAAACAACATCCTCTGATAAAACACCTTTATATTTGTTGTTAGTACCTCTCTGTTCCACGTCCCTATAAATATTACCACCCATGGTTCTCATTGCATCCACTAGGACCCCATTGTTAGTATCAGTATCCCCTTTATCATCACCTACACGACTGCCATTATTCCCTATATCACCAGTGTGGGCTCCGATATCACCACTTCCCATGTCATTGGTATCATTACCATTATCACTGTCAAAAGCACCCCCATTTTCACTGTTATCCATATTAACCTCAGTATCCTTAGTTTCGCTTGTATCCAATATGGGATAAAAACCCCTGGTATCCTGACTGTTATGCGACCAACACCTTAATGGACCGATATCCTGTGTAAAAGTCTGTTGCCCAATACAACCCCTTTTATAATCAAAAATGGTTCTTTTAACACTATCACCAAGAGTAAACCCTATTCTTATTAAACCTAAGGTGTTTAATCTATGGGATTGCACATCACACACCGTCTCCGTTGAGGGTTTCAAAGGGTATTGGGAGAACATGGACTGATATAGATCATGGTCCATTAAATTAACTGAAGATCCTGTATCAATAAAAATCGGGATCTTCACATCCTCCACTGATCCATTTACTATTGGCCTGGGCTATGGGGCGTCCCCCATGAGACCACAATGGCACATACAAATCAGCTGTACCCTTTTTGTTGATCGGCTTTCTGAAAATTTCACTGATCCCTTTGCCCTTTTGAGTGACCTGCCTGGGAAGTTCAAGTATTATAACTCCTGAATTTCTGAGGTGTAGGTCTCGCATCCTTCCCTATCTGAGACAGACAAGCCTGCCAAGAGTGATCTGCACTTTTGCATATTCCACAATGTTTGACTCTACATACTTTCTTTGTGTTCCCTGGTTTATTACAATAGTAGCAACACAACTGCTGTTGCCCTTGATCGATCGATCCTCTCTTATATTCCACTTTTGCTCACAAATGGGGAGAAGGAAAATCTGAGTCTTTTTGCATCATGTTTCTTGGACCGGTCCCATTAAAAAATGTATTATCCACTGTGGGACACTTGGAGATATATTTCTGAATTTGAGAATAATCAGTTCTTCATCTGATGTAGGTTCAATCTTTTGATCACAACTATCTACAATGGCAACCGGGATGTCGTGTAAAATCTGGGAAAAATTTATTAATTTCTGTAAATTGTTGAGTGAGATGTTATTCCCATTTACCCATGTGGACTTTTTCAATTTCTGTATACATTCTCCCACTGAGTCAAAAAGTTTTGAGCTATGCTCAATAAGGCTTGTTGTCCCCTTTCTAATTTTGTACAGTCCTCTTAAATCTCTCACCATATCTCCGTGTTCCTTTGTTCCATATACCGCCTTCAAAAATGCTTATAACTCGGTCCATGATCGACATTTTGTGTATTGGAAACTATGCCATCTAAATGACAAATCACCTTTATTGAAATCTAACAAGGCTTTTGCCTCTGTGAACACCCCTGCTTCATTTCTAATTCCCTTGGCGTTCAAGTAGTTATTCACTCTCTCAATAAAAATTTGCACTGGTTGGGACAGAACGCCATCAACAATACCTCAAAAAGGGCTGACTCCTGCATCTATGTTAGTTATTTTGACTGTTACCTGCTTTTGCCTTCCTCAGAGAAACTCTCATAATTCAGGATTTGCCCCGGGCTCAATAACATCGATATATTTATCCCCAAACAAGCCACCAACACAAAAGTAATAATGTATCATTCACCAATAAAAAAAATGCATGCACCAATTCCCAACACCACATATTTCCCCGGTACAATATCCCTTGACTCTACAGGAGGAAATCTATTCTTTCACTTTTGTGGGCCAAGGTTATAAGCAGTTCGCAACTGTTACAAGGGAAGAGGAAAGTGAGAAAGAAAACTAAACAGCCACCCTTCCTTCTGAGAAAATCTGCTGACCTTAGCGCAGGCCTCTTTCTCACGCTCACATACAAAAATGAAACATGTTGTACCACTTTTTCCCATGCATTGCTTGAGTCTAGTTCTTGTCTGCATGATAGTCTCGTAAGTACGTCTGTTTTTCCATGCAACATAGTCATCATAGTTATAAGCATGTCTAGGTGGTGTTGCATCATCTAACAATGTATTTGGCATTCTTTTCTGATAGCCATATAGCAAATAATGTGGAGATTCTATTGCCTCATTTACAGTATTATTGAATGTGAACTGTACATCTTCAAGAGTTAAGTCCCAATATTCTTATGTGTTTTTACTAAGTTTTCAGGATATCCTTTATTTTACGATTAGTTCGTTCTACTGCTCCATTTGAACTGGGTTTATAAGCTGTTATTTGACGTTTAATTATTTCATAAAATTCACATATTTTCTTTAAGAGATCACTAGTAAATTCAGCAGCATTATCAGATAGAAAAACTTGTGGACATGAATGTCTGGTTATAATTCTAGATTTAAGAGCTTCGGCTACTGCAGCTGCATCTCTGCTTCTTACAAGTACGATTTCTACATATCTAGTTAGATAGTCAAAGAAGACTAATATTTGTTTGTTTCCTGTAATAGTTGTTGGAAATGGACCCTAAAAGTCCATAGTTACTACTTGAAATGAATTTAATTCTGATGGCTATTTTTCAAGTAGAGCTTTTGTATTTACGTTACCTTTATTTTGGTTGCAAACTGCGCAGTTTTGTACAAAGTTCTAGTCATCTTCACTACAATGTGGCCAAAAATAATTTCTGGTTATGATACTAGTTGTCTTTTCAATTCCTGGATGTCCTGCCAATTTATATGAGTGTCTTAGTTCTAAAACTTCTCTGGTTAGTGTTTTTGGATATAGTCGAGAACAACCATTTTTATACAACAAACCATTTATTAACTGAAAATCAGGTTTTAAGGAGTCATCTGTTAATAGCTGTCCTACTATTTGTCTGTTTTCTGGATCTTTTTCTTGTTGTACTTTCACTCTTTCTAAATCTAAATCTGCCACTTAACAACTAAAACAAAAGGTATTAGTTGTAATGCATTGTTCTATTTCTTCTTGAGATCTGGATAATGCATCTGCCAAGGTATATATCTGAACTCTGGAGCAAACTCTAATACACTAAGGAACCATCTGTTGAACTTCATGATGTTAGTGAAAGTCCTCTTTTTAAACAAATCACAAATGGGTTTGTGATTAGTAAGCACACTAACTTTATGACCTAAAAGTCTGTCTAAACTTCTTTAAACCCCAGAATAAAGCTAAACACTCTTTCTGTTGTACTATAGTGTTTTTCCGATGGGTTTAAAACGACTAGCATAGTATACTACCCTCATTCTAGTTTTGGTCTTTTATAACAATACAGCTCCTAGCCCCGTACTCGAGGCATCAGAGGCTAAATAAAAATCTTTTGAAAAATCTGGGTTGGCCAAAAATAGGGTTACTAGTTATTTTGCTCTTTAATGTTTGAAAAGCTGTTCCCTGTTCATTCTTCCATTCATATTTAACATCCTTTTTGGTTAATTCTATCAAAGGTTTGGTGATAGTAGCAAATCCTTTTATAAAAGGTCTGTAATATGCAAACATTCCAAGGAATCTCCTTAATGCTTTCAAATTAGTGGGAGCTGGATAATCAATTATTGCCTTTACTTTACCTGCTTGCGTGTGCAGTCCGTCTTCACTAATTACATGACCCAAGTATTCTAATGACTTCAAACTGTAAATGTTCTTTATGTGTGCTGAAGGCTGTGAATTGTTTGGATTCTTCATCTAGAGCTACTTGCCAATATCCACTAAGTAGATCTAAGGATGAAAATATTTTGGTCCCTCTTAATTGAACTAACATATCTTGAATTACTGTCATCGGCATTCTATCTGGAACTGTGTTGGAGTTTAATTTTCTATAGTCTATTACAAGTGTCCAACTACCATCTTTTTTTGGAACAAGCAACAATGGAGAATTATATGGAGATTTAGAAGGAATTATTACTCCGCCTCTTTTCATTTCGTCTATCAAATTATCAACTATGGGTCTCTGGCTTATTGGTGATCTGTAATTAGGAATAAAAAATGGCTTGGCTCCGTCATCTAACAAAATCTTATGTTGCAGGACATTTGTTCTTCCTAGTTCATCTCCTTCTACAGCTATTACATTTCTATATTTCTCTAGCACCTGAATTAACTTGCTTCTATTTTCTGGAAAATCTGTTTTATTTACTTCCTGATTTATTTTTGAGTTTTGGCCATTTATAGAGAAAAATGCTTTTTCTTCTACTGTTAGTATAGGATTGTTAATACGTATTCCTATGCAAAAGAGAGTGTCTGTGTATAGTGTTAGTTTGTTTCACAATTATCACCATTTATATGGACTATAGTGCGTTTACTTTTCTAAGATCGCTCTGCTGGGGTCAGTTAGAAAAGGCAGAGTTGTTATATCTACAGATATGTAAGTCCCATTAAATCCTTCCCGCAGATATAATCCTTCTTAGGAGGATTCGCTCTAGACCTTGGGAGTCGAGGGAAAGGGTTTGCTTCTTCCCTGTTAACTTTTCTTTTTTTTTCATTCCCGATTCTATTTAGCTATTCCCTCTTTCTCTTTCTATAATTATAGATGCGCTGAATGGCCTGTTGGCTCCGGTGTTTGGCCTTCACTATCTTGTTTTGTTTAGTTAATTTTTTAAGAAAAGACATCCACTCATTCCTTCTTCGCAGAACTTTTTTTATCAAAATCATTCAAGCCAGTACAGTACTCATTTTCTTATTTCTTTTTTGAAACACTGGAACACTACGAGGGGAGACCCAAAAGTAACCGGAATTGTGTCATAGAATTTTAATCAGTTATTGTTACATGTTTACAGTCTTATCACCTTCAAAGTATTCTCCATTTGAAGCAATGCACTTATCCAGACGTGTTTTCCACTGTTGAAAGCAAATCTGGAACTCTTGTGAAGTTATGGCTTTTAATGACTCCGTCGTTTTCTTCTGAACCTCTTCAACGTCTGCAAAACGTTTTCCTTTGAGGGCTTTCTTCATTCGGGGGAACAAAAAGAAGTCACAGGGAGCAAGATCGGGTGAATAGGGAGGGTGGGTAAGTGGGGTCATGCCATTCTTGGTCAGAAACTATCTCACACTCAAGGCGGTGTGCGCTGGTGCATTGTCGTGATGAAGCCACCACCCTCCACTTTGCCACAGGTCGGGGCGTTTCCGTCTCACGGAATCTCGCAAACGCCTTGAGTGTGAGACAGTTTCTGACCAAGAATGGCATGACCCCACTTACCCACAGAATAAACACGTCGTTTATTGCTGAAGTGTTGTGGTGTCTCGGATGAGACCAATTGTTGATATTTTCTTTTGGAGTTGATTACTTAGAGGTGTGTACTGCTTTCAGGAATTCTAAATGATGACATTCCTTGGTGGGGAATTTTAAAGGGTCATTCGGGAAATGATATTGAAATGTAGCGGTAGTAATTTATGTGGGGGTACAAAGTATATTTGGTAATGGGATAAAAGAGTTGAATTATTAATTCTTATAAGGAGAAACTTGTAATCGAGATTAAATAGTCTTAAAAGTATCTTCAGTCAGATAAAGGATTACCTGTGATTTGTCAGTTACTGATAAAAGTTCTCATAGCAAGTTTTAAAAAGGGGTCAGTGGATAAAGACCATATTTATTTTAGGGAGGAATTTCAGTCTTTAGTAATTGACTATGAGGTTGGGCATATTAGTTCATGACAAATTCGTGTTTTAAAGTAGGAATTTATTTCTAGTAGTACATAGACCTATAAGGTCTATGTACTACTTTAGAGAATTCCCAAGCTAATACCGAGTGGCGACAACGAAAACAACTTAGGATCTACAACGGCAGATGTTTGGTCTTCATACAACGACGAGGTCACAGATCGCTGCAATTACAGGGAAGAGATAGCGTCGATGGCTCGTGTAGAGTTGTTTCAGGATAATTCTGGGACAAATCAGAGATCTACGATACTTCTACGAGGCAGGTGAAGGAAGCACTTACATTGAAGTCGCGGAGATATATATATATATATATATATATATATATATATATATATATATATATATATATATATATATATATATATATATATATATATATATAAACACCCTCTCTCTCTCTCTCTCTCTCTCTTCTCTCTCTCTCTCTCTCTCTCTCTCTCTGTCTCTCTGTCTCTCTCTCAGCCAATCTAATCGACCTCACATAATTACCTAAGGTACCTAAATCTGACTCGTGATTACAAAAATACATTTATTTAAGAATAAAAGGATTACCTAAATAAATCAAATTCTCAAAGAAACAAATATTTAACTGAACAAGTCAAAATTCAAAATCCAGATAACTCAAATAACCCTGTGGATCGAAGCAAACCCGTCCACCTTTTCTCTACAATAACTAACATTAGTCTTAGTCATAAAATAAGCAACTAGAAAAATCATAGTCACCCCACACCATAGCCACGGAACTATCACTTAAATTCCCATTAAATTCACCGGATAAGTTCCCATTGCCAGAAACATTTGGAACAAGGAAAAGATTCCCACATAAATAAACTATAAACAAACCAAAATTACGTAAATCAAAAAGGCATATGGAAAAGAACATCTCTAAAATAAAAGTTTAGAATATAAAAAGACAAAGCCACATTCGGGCTTAAGAGTACGCTTACCCCATATCAACGGCGAGCGCAAGCGCTAAACAAAATACAACTGTAAATTGGCAATCTTAATGATAAGGACAGTCTCTTCGACTTTGGGTAGTTCTCCGTCTTAATTATCTTACCTCCCCATTATGTAGGGGAAATAGTTCGTACGTACACAAGCACGAACTTTCTCACAAGACACTCCTCATAATATGATGTCATTGCTTCGTCACAAGTTCATTGCACTGGAATAGATGCGTGACGTCATAACAGCTCGTTATCACATCCATAAAATCTACTCAAACCAGATTCTTGTTTCTGCCCATAAACAGGATCTGTCTCGCTTAGGCAGCGACTTCGCACCTGGTGCCACCCAAGTGATTGCGTCAACATTTTTGGAGCTAACGCTGAATCTGTCCTTTTAAGACTTCCCTTGTTTCCCCGGGAGTCAAAATGATGACATCCATCGTTTCAAAGAATGTCATTGCTCATCACATCCGCTTCAATGGTCAAGAAAAAAAAAGCAATTTAGAAATATAATAGAAACTCGGCCACCACACTGAATGGGCTATAATAACAGTGCATATCTTCCCATCTTGAACTTGACGCTTCTGTGCGAATGTGTGTGTCCTGTAGTTGCACACACTGTAGAAAAACGTCTCCCGGTAGCATGCCCATTATCGTCCAGAAGGCGTTGTAAATCCTCGCAGACTCGTAGATTCTTTCGCATGACAGCAGCACGACGACATCTTGCCCCACGCAGTTCCCCCCCCCCCCCCCCCCCCCCCCTTTTCCCCCCCCCCCCCCCCCCCCCCCCCCCCCCCCCCCCCCCCCCCCCCCATAAAAAAAGGAAGCTGAAGGACGTCTTGCTGGTGTAGGGGAATGGTGTTTATGGTGTTTTCGGTATTTCGTCAGTCATGTCACCAGTCAATTAATTAAAGAAGAACTAACCCTAAAACAATACATCTGTCAAATAATGACCTCAAAATCCCAAGAAATACTAACTGAACGTTTTCCAATTAACACCACTAATATAAAAACCCGATGCATCATTAGCACAAGCCACCCGAAACAAACGTTTTAGCAGATAGAGAGAGGAAAAAAAAACTAGAGAAAGTGAAAAATCACAAACTCTACAGACCACTGTCTTACATTTTAAGCTCACCATTGCCCAAACGTACAAAAAAGGAAAATGACCCCAGGAAAAAAAAAAAGAAAAGTAACAAAACCAGCCCCAGGATTATTACTAAAAATGTTATCTCAAACTCTGATATTTACATTAACCCACAAAATCAGTAAGAACCCAAACATATCCCCTTATCTCATGAAAGCGACTCAAAAAAAAAAGAAAAAAAAAAGAAAGAAAAAAAATATATATAGTTATATATATATATATATATATATATGTATATATATATTATATATACATATATAATATATATATATATATATATATATATATATATATATATATAAGGCCCCAAATTACAAAAAAAAAAAAAAAAACATTCCCAATATTAATCATCAGGAACACGTTGTCCCCCAATTGCAACATTACGTTGTCTGAATGTAAATTACTTGACTCGGCAACTAACGACTCATAAATGCTGCAAAAATCCCCAAATACCGCGAAAAAAAATCGCTGAAAGGCAAATATTAAAAAGACTGACAATCAATACTAAGAGTCAGACCAAGACATGTTTCACACAAGCGAGAATAAAAACCACAAACTGTTATATTGTCCTCTTAGACATGTGCGTCAACTCAGAAAAAAACCTGCATACTGACTCATATCTGCACCAAAACGTTCAAACACTGAAACATTATCACCATATCGGCCTTCAAAAAAAAAAAAAACAGCCACATAATGCAGAACGTGCTTCCCAAAACTCAAGAACTGAATTGTTTCAGCTCAACCACAGAAAACGGCAAAATATATAACCAAACTTAGGCGACGAGTAACCGAAATAAGAGTCCTGAAAATCCACTATCTATCAATACACAAAGACATG
>NC_087211.1:32071220-32091220 GCF_015104395.2 Macrobrachium nipponense
GTTTATAAAGCAATGAAACTGGGGACTTAGAACAAGTACCTTCGTAGTTTATTCTGCGCTTTCAAGTTTTATGATGAACTTGGAAATGAAGAATAAACTATCCAAGTACTTGTTCCAAGTCCCCAATTTCACTTACCTTCCTATCATGGATTTAAGGATACACACACACTCACAAACACACACACACACACACACACACACACACACACACACATATATATATATATATATATATATATATATAATATATATATATATATATATATATATATGTGTGTGTGTGTGTGTGTGTGTGTGTGTGTGTGTGTGTGTATGGTGTGCGTCCATAAATCCCATGTTTTCTCTGCCGTGCTGCAGAATACCTATGGTAATGTAATATCATTTGCTCCACAGTAAGAGGAGAGTCACACTGCATCCAGACTGGTGCAGTTACCCCTACTAGAAGGGATCGGTGGGTCAATCGAGTATGGCCAATTCTCAGTCGGCATAACACTTTGTCTGATCTTCCTGTACTTTTTATTGTTTGAATGATTGATTGATTGATCATGGAAATTAGGGCATATCCTAAGCGTTGGAACCTGTAAATGTCATTTATCGCTAAGTGGTATGTGATTGAATGAAATGGATTAAATGAATGAATACGTGAATCAATTAAAATCTTTTATACAAATGATCAATTAAAACTGCAATTAAAATTATATAGTGGTACACAAAAATTAAAACTAAGATCATCTAATTTTACATAGCAACTAAAACTCTCATTCAAAACTATTTACATCATCATTCAAAAAATCCCATAGTTGATATTACAACAATTTAAAAACTATCTGACATGCATACATTCATTTAACACCATTTACACCTTAATTAAAAATAGTAAATAAAAATTTGTTGATAATAACTAGGTACTTGAAAAGATGACTATGAACAAAAGAATAAATATAAAATAAAATTAATAAGTTAAAATTTACCATGCTACATGAATTTCATAAAAAATCTTAATACATTTTTAAAAGTTCACTAGTGCAGGAATACCTGCTCTGCCATCTAGAATATCGGCAAGAGATTTTCCGTCAAGATGGAATCTCTGCCTCTGTTCTGTGTAATTAACACAATGCACCAGGATGTGCTCCACTGATAAGGTAGTAGCACACAATGGGGCACTGCCACCTTCTAAAATAACCTTATGGGTTGTCCGAGTGTGACTAACACGAAATCACCCTAAAAACAATTTTTGTTCGTCTCTCTTTCTGAGAAGAGGCCATTTTTATATGCTTTTCCTTATCTTCTTATATTCCTTATTGTTGGCTAAGAGAGAGGAGGACTATCTCTCATACAACTTCCTCAAGATGTACGACTTGATGGGTTTCTTCAAGTCAACATGTGGCACTTTGGTTACCTGAAACAAATTACTCACAGCCGCTTCCTTGGCATATCTGTCTGCCTCCTCATTCCCGCGAATTCCGACATGAGCTGGGATCCAGCAGAAACATACTGATTTCTTGCGTCATGAAATCCAAAAGAGCCACTCCTGGGCTTTTTGTACCAGATGATGAATTGTATACAACTGCTTTAATGAATCTAATGCACTTCTTGAATCACTATATATTACAAAATTAGTCTTATTCAAGTTATAAATAATTTCTAAAGCTTTAACTATAGCTGACAACTCTGCAGTTTATATGGAAGCTGACCGGTAATTTTGGCTCGTAAATTTCATTCCTATGAACAACTGCACAACCAATTCCATTATCAGATTTTGATCCATCAGTGTGAATCTTTATTGATTGATTGATTAATTAGTTTTTGCTGGCGTCGCAACGACGAGGTTAATGACACCGTATTTTACAGAATAATAAAATCTTAGGAAAGAAATTAATAACAATAAGAATAAGAATAATTGAGAAAGAGAGAGAAAAACAAATATAAATATATATATATATAATATATATATATATATATATATATATATATATATACATATATATATATATATATATGTATATATATATGTATATATATATATATATATATATATATATATATATATATATATATATAAAGGATTTTTGCCACGAAGGAAAAAATGAAAAAGCCCGAGATAGCAAGTACTTTGGTCCTGTTTGGACCCTTTACTGAGGCAACCTGATTTTACAGAGAACAACATAGTCAAAAGAAAGCTTAATATACAAACTGACACTACAAGATTAGCAAGCAATAAGGGCGATTTTCATCTCGACAGAAAGGAGGAGCCGCCTGAGGGTAGCCACACCTTGAAGGATACACACAGTAAACAAGTGATTCTCCCAGAAAACAGTACATTTTGAAAAATGTACTGGTTCGATATTTTCTCTCTCTCTTTCTTTTGCTCGATATATATATATTTATATTTAATTTCATCTTTTCATTAATAATAATTTTTGGGGGGAAAATTTGTGTAAAAATTCATGATATTAAATTGTATATGCTCCCGTGTTTTTTCAAAATGTACTGTTTTCTGGAAGAATCACTTGTTACTGCGTGATCCTTCAAGGTGTGGCTACCCTCAGGCGGCTCCTCCTTTCTGTAGAGTGAAAATCGCCCTTATTGCTTGCTAATCTTGTAATGTCAGTTTGTATATTAAGCTTTCTTTTGAAAGCTTAATATACAACATGTTGTTCTCTGTAAAATCAGTTTGCCTCAGTAAAGGGTCCGAACAGGACCGAAAGTACTTGGTTATCTCGCTTTTTCATTTTTTCCTTCGTGGCAAAAAACCTTTATTTATACAGTATCACGTTTTATATACTTCGTGATCAAGTTATTCATATATATATATATATATATAATATATATAATATATATATATATATATATATATATATATGATATGTAGTATATATATATATGTATATATATTTATATTTCTATTTGTTTTTCTCTCTTTCTCAATTATTCTTATTCTTATTGTTATTAATTTCTTCCCCAAGATTTTATTATTATGTAAAATACGGTGTCATTAACCTCGTCGTTTCGACGCTAGCAAAAACTAATTAATAAATCAATCAATAAAGATGATATATATATATATATATATATATATATATATATATATATAGATATATATATATATATATATATATATATATCTATATATATATATATATATATATAATATATATATATATATATCATGTATATTCATACACACATATAAGCTACAATGATATATACCAAAAACATACTGACACATGTACACAAAAACATCATGACCAAATTAACCTAAATTTTTTTCCAAGAACACATGCTTCTTGAAGGAAATTAAAAAAGGATAGCCTTACTAAATATCTTCCTAAAATTGCAACCAGTTTAGAATCCGTTCTTCCAATTGCATTAAACTGACGGTTCATTACTGGCATTAACCTGGGACATTCTACTATCAAATATTTTACTGTAAGGGGAACAAGACAATCTTCACAAAATGGTTGAGGGTTATTGTTCATTTAAAAAACCTTGGGTAATCCGTGTGTAGTCGATCCGTAACCTACATAGGGCAGTCTCTTTCCGACAGTCTTCAAACATTATAAAGCCTGGGGATGATTACATCAGCAAATTCTCTTATTTGATTATTGCTTTCTATTTTCCAATAAAATTGCCAAAATGATTCTACTGTCGTTTTAATTTCAGGAATGTAGTCTGAGCAAGGAATTGCTATAATTCTTGGATTTTTTAATGTACCTGACTTAGCCAGTTCATCAGCTAATTCATTTCCAACAATGCCAACATGTGAAAGAACCCAGCAGAAGTTGACTACCTTCTGTTTTTGTTTTAATAAAAAACACCATTATGTTGTTTCAGTACCACAGGGTGTACTGGATTAAAAGATGTCAAAGCTTCCAAGGCACTGGTGGAATTGCTAAAAATGGTAAAATTATCTCTTTTTAAGTAACAATGTTCTTTAGTGCTGTTAAAATGCTAAATAGTCCAGCAGTAAAGCTAGAAGCAGAACTTGGTAGTGCACCACAAATATTACTGTCAGGGTATACCACTCCAAACTCAACGCCTGCGCTGGATTTGGAGCCATCGGTAAAGATTTGCCTCGAGCTGTCATGCTTTTCAGCATGGCAAAGGAATTTCTGTTTAAGAATATCATCTGAGCAATTTGCCTTGCAACATTCATATAAACTGTTATTAAAAGCGTTATCTCGCTACACTTTTGAGAAACAAAATGTTCATTTAGTTTTATAAATATTCAATAAGTATATCGTTTAAGCTCTACTAACTATTGGAAAACAATCACTATGCCTTTTTATTCAGGATGCAAATGTCAAAATTTTACAATTGGTCGACAATCATGAATTTAAAAGTTTAAAGGTCAAAGGGTAAATAATAGATATGGTACTCAATAAGTGATAAGAAAAACAGAAAAATTAACAATATGGGTTTCTGCTAACATTTTATTGAATTGTTCCCAAGAAAATAACTATATTGTAGCCAAAGAGAAAGTCAGAAAATTTAACTACCAAATAATGGCTGGATGTAAGGGAAAATTATTTCATTCACATATAGTAGAATGAACCATGTTTTTTTGTAATGTAAACCAATGCACTGCCGTCTTGCAATTTGACTATTAATGTATAAATATATTTTTTAACAACAATAAACATGTTTGTTCTTTGGTATACACTGTATTGTAAATAAACATATTGTTTTGGTTCAGTATTTTATATTAATCTCATAACTTGTGTTTCGAGTAAGTATTATTTGATCTATACTAATTAGTGTAGACGAGAAAAATAAGTAAATTAATAACTGGCAGAACAAAAATGATCGATTTTTCGGACCATCCTTGCTTACGTCGCAAAACATCGAACAGGCCTTCTCTCTAGGTGGCCTCGCCCGTTGTCGCTTGCTATTGAAGCAAGTGACGTCGGTGTTGGAGTGGTGTCATTACAAAATGAAGAACAGGGAGTGACTCATCGCGTTGCATTCTTTTAAAAGAGAAAGAGACTTTAGCTTTCTATTCAGCTGTTAACCGTTTTCAGGTTTATCTTCCTTCCACATGTTCTCTTATTAAGATATTAACTGACTATAACCCTCTTGTTTCCTTAGCAGATACAAAAATAAACACTAATGACTAATGTGCTGGAGCCTCCTGCTACGGGAGCGGAATCTGGAATTTGCTTACATTTCGGGTAAAGATAAATTGGTCTCCGATGTCTTGTCACGCATCGTTGAGTAGGGATATATAGTTCGGAAATGGTTTCAAGAGGCCAAGCAGATAACCGGGTAATCTCTGTATCCTTCTAGTTACGGTATGTTTGCTGACGGAGTAAGTTTATGTATAGGTAAGTGAGGTGAAGGTATATTTAGTGTGTAATAATATTATTTGTATTTTCTGTCGTCCTTTTGTTTGCTGTAATGCAAAAAATAGTGAAGCGTAGTTAGAAACCTAAAAGTAAATTACCTCATTAACCAATCAATAAATATTATACAAATGCGTTAATTCTTACATAACCCTTAATCTAAGAAAAAGCCCCATCAACAAGCATTGACCATTTCCTCTCAATTAACATCACAATTATTTAA
Organism: Macrobrachium nipponense; assembly: GCF_015104395.2. Classification (NCBI taxonomy): domain Eukaryota; kingdom Metazoa; phylum Arthropoda; class Malacostraca; order Decapoda; family Palaemonidae; genus Macrobrachium; species Macrobrachium nipponense. Next base: position 32,076,786 of record NC_087211.1, read on the forward strand.
ATAAGTCCCCCCTCTTATCTATTTCTGACCGACCATTCATTATCTTTTTTTTCAATTAAAAGTCAACACAAGTCTAGAGAATCCTTTTTTCTAGATGATGACTTCAAATCCATCTGAAAATGAAAATAATTTTCAAACAATGAAATATTAAAGTTCGTCAATAAATGAGCGTCGCATCATGACATAAATAAAGATATGTACTTTTATCAGTCTTCACGTTACCTTTTCGACGGATCTTAGCGCCTTCCCCTATAGCAAAGTCTCTTGTTACCACTACGACAGTTTGTCGTCTAATTACCCAGTTAATTTACATACCACAGATTATATCTAATTCAGTGTCCTATCCGTCATACATATGTACATCAATCAACAGACGCACGGATGCATGCGTGCTACTGAATACACGAACATTAGTATGCTAGTCTATTCTGTACGTTTTCCATTTCCTCATGTTTACGTTTGCCGACCTGAATTAACCTTCCCGTGGTTTACCTCATATCTATGGAATGTGCACGCATCTCGTATTGCACACAGTGTATTTTCTATTTGAGAAATTCACTGTCTTGCATCTGTTTCTAACTGGCAAGAGCTAAGATGATCAACCCCAATCATTTTAATAATAGTCTATTTTAAATTATAATATATATTAATATATATATATATATATATTAAATATATATCTATTATGTTATTTAAATATATATATATATATTTATTATATATATATTATTTATTATATATATATTAAAAGTATCTATATATATATAATATATATGATATAGATATATATATATATATATATATATATATATATATTATATATATATATATATATATATATATATATATATATATATAACTATATATATCTATATATAATATATATAATATATAGTATATTATATATATATATATATAATATCTATATATATAGATATCTATAGATATATATATATATATATATATATATATTATTATATATATATATATATATATATATATATATATTCATAAATATCTATGATATATATAATATATATATATATATATATATATATATATATATAGATATATATATATATAGATATAATATTATATAATATATATTATATATTATATATATATATAGATATATATAATAATATATATATATATAATTATAATAACCTATATATATATTTTGATATAATTATTATATAAATATATATATATATACTATTATTATATCTAAATTATTATTTATATATATATATAATATATATATATATATATATATATATAATATATATATCCATGATATATATATACGTATATATATATATATCTATAGATATATATATACCTATATATATATAGGATATATATATATATATATATTATATATATTTATATATATATATATATATATAGTATATATATATATATATATATATATATAAGATATATATATATAATATATATATATATATATATATATATATATATATATATATATATATATATATATATATATCCTGTATATATATATATATCCATATATATATATATATATATATATTATATATATAATATATCTATAGATATATATATATATATATATATATATATATATATTATATATATTCTAATATATATATATTATCTATAGATATATAATATAATATATTATATATATATATATATATATATATATATATATATATATATAATCTATAGATATCTGTATATATATACATAATATATATATATATATATATATATATATATATATATATATATATATATTACATATACATTATATTTACGCACAAACACCATCTTGTAGATTTCCGTTACGCCTCACACTTGAATTTTCTATACAGATCAGTTCACCACTGTCATTTGTGCACTATTATTTGAGTACCTTACCGACCAAAATGTTATTAAAAATTTTATTAATAATTCATGCAGAATAAAAACTAACTTAGCAAGCCAGGGTAAAATTGCGTGCTTACAATTGACAATTTACAGTCTGTATTGAATTCCACGTATCACATTGTAAACCTGTTCTTTAATGAAAAAGAAATTATGTAAGAATTAATGAAATAATAAATTTTATATCACCACATTAAACATTACATTTCTTCTTAAAATTGGAGCACAAAACTCTGCAGTTCAAAAACTAATAAAATAAACAGATAGTACAAAAACCTGTAGTTTAAAAAAACAACAACAACAAAATAAACAGATTTCTATCAATCATCAAGACCCAAAGAACTTGTACAAACACAATAAATGAAACAGAAAGTATGATTTGTCTCCATTTATGCATGATAAGGTATCACAAAATCAAAATAAAAGATTAAAAAGGAACTCGCCAGGTCGGTGCAAAGATACGTTTAAAATAATGTTCATACTTCAGAACATGACACCAAAATTTGCGACCTTCGTCTGTATGCACGTCCGGAGCACCGTTAATGATCCCTAGACATGCTTGTATATCATCTTCACTCTCCTCTCCCAGGTAACAATGCAATCCCGGGAATGGGGTACCGGTTTGTTCAGCTGCCACATCAAGACATCTTCTCTGACGGGATGCATGTGTGATAAGTGGTACTCGCCTTGGGCACCGGCCCTAATATGCTTTATCACCGCAGTGTCGTTTTTAATTTCTTTCACTCAGTACGGACCTAAATAGGCGGGCTCAAGTTTTTGTTTCTTTGGTTGCAGTCTTTTCAATTAGATCCTGTCCCCCTATACAAGTATCTTAGACGTTTGTGTGCGGATTCACTGATCTTTTTGCGACTGATACTTTTCATTGACCCTCAACAGAAGTTTCTGCGGTAGGTTACAGTACATCACCCGGTATTGCTCGACTCTATATAACGGTAAAGTTCTAGGGTCCATGATCACAGTATACGGCAATGAAGGGTCCTGTCCATACACTAAAAAATACGGGGTATCTCTAATGGAGCTGTTATGCACAGTATTAAGTGCAAATTCCGCCATTTGCAAATCTCTGCCCACTGATTCGGACTATCGGCCACTAAATATTTCAAAATATTTGTCACTTCTCTATTATGGGATTCAACCAACCCATTGGCTGAAAGCCGGTAGGATGCGATCGTGAAATGTTCCACATTAAATAATTTTGTCAGCTCTTTTATCACTTCATTAACAAATTCACGCCCATTATCACTGATTAGAGTACTAGGACAGCTGAATTTCGTTATAAATGAACACGAAGCTCTGGCAACTGATCTTGCGGTCTTATCCACCATTCCGTAGGTGTGCGTATAACGCGTGAACGCATCCACTATCACACAAACATATTTGAACTTCCCGTCTCCAGGAGGGAAGGGTCCCACGACATCGATATGCACTCTGTAAATTTAATTGGCTCCACTGGCCACATGCGAGCCTTTGGAATAGAATATTTGTGGTTTTTCATGGTATTATATATGTGGCACTGGCTGAAGAATTTTGTAATGTCTGTTTTCATCCCTATCTAAAAGAAGGATTATCGTGCCCTCCAAGGACCTTTCTATACCTATATGTCCTGCATAAGCCCTTACATGTATCATGTGGATGGCTTTCTCTACCCTAGAGGGAGGAAGGACGACGCGAGATCGGATATCGCCCGGTCTCTCCTCATATTTATAAAACAAAATATCTCCTTCAATGAAGAACATACTTCTGGGCACCTTTAGGAAATCGGGAAACTCGTTACTCGCACCCATTACATAAGCCCTAACCTGCCCGATCTATGGCTCGGACTTCTGACCCCTTATCACCTCTCCAGCACTCCAACCACACAAATCAATCGCACACTCATTTTCACTCCAAGGCCATTTGCTTGCTGACCCCCTAGGAGGATCAGCTTTCGCTCCCACGACTCGTTTCCCTTTTCTCTCTCCCTAACTCTGGAGTTCCCGAGTTATTCCCGTTTTCTACATCGGCTGTCTCCGACTCATGCAACTGCTTCTTCCGTCGTTGTTCCTCTCTCTTTGCTGCTCGAGTTGTAACTCCCATTATGGCACTTCTGGAGAGGGCATCCGTTACTTTATTTGTTTCCCCTGCTATATATTCAATTCCCACAATATCAAACTCCAACAGCCGTTCTATCCAACGAGCCTGTCGAATGGTCAAATCCCCTTTCCTGAATGTATCTCTCAATGGGCGATGATCTGTGTTAATTTTGACTTTATGCACCAGTAAAAAGTAGCGATGTCTCTCCAGCATCCATAGAATAGCCAATGCCTCTCTATCGAAGGTACTGTAATTCTTCTCTGCGCCTTTTAATGCTCATGATGCAAAACAAATCGGCTTTTCATTCCCTGCATCATCAACTTGAGAAATCACTCCCCCGATAGCTATACTGCTCGCGTCAGTGGTAACTACAAATGCTCGATCGAGCTTTGGATAAGCTAATAGTTCATTACATTACTACTGAGTGAAATCTTTAATTCTTGAAAAGCCATTTTATGAATTTACGGTAGTAGCCAGTGAGCCTGAGGAAGCTGGCTACTTCCTTTGCATTCTTCGGTCGGGGAAATTCTCTAATTGCTGCTACTTTATCGGCACAAGGCTTAAGGCCTTCAGATGTTACGATGTGCCCCAGAAATTCAACTTCTTGCTGAAAGATTTTACATTTGGTTAGATTAATTTTCATGCTATGTCGATTTAAAGCTTCTAAAACTTCAATAATGTTCTTCTTGTGTTCTTCTACTGTAGCCCCTATTATGATTATGTCATCTAAATATACAAACACGCTATGACCTAATAGCGAAGCTAATTCGGACATCATAACACGTGAAAAATGGACAGTAGCATTCTTTACCCCAAAAGGGAGGTAATTATATTCAAACAATTGATCATTAGCTATAAAGGCTGTCTTTTCCTTACTACTCTCGTCTATAGGTATTTGATAATACCCTGACTTTAAATCTAAGGTGGTGAAGAATTTACTATCACTGACCTTAATCAACAAATCTTCGATAGAGGGCAGTGGGAATGCATTGTCTTTTGTGATACTATTAAACTTTCTATAATCAACACATAGCCTAAGAGAACCATCCTTCTTTTTAACCATCACGACTGGCGAGGCCCAGGGGGATTCACTTTCTCTAATTGTCCTTTGTTCCCTTAATTTATTAATCTCGTTCTCCACTTCCCTCTGATAACAAACTGGTATTCTATAAGGCTTAGATCTTATGGGTGGATGACCCCCGGTTTCTATAACAAAAGGAAAACTATTTACTCTGCCTGGGGCTTTGTCGCCAACCGCAATTACATCTTGATAACCTTCTACGATTTCCTTGACAATATTCTGGTAAGTAACAGGGGTAGACCCACCAGCTGTCGGGAGGAGTCTACTTAGACGTTCCTCACTGCTATCTTGACATGTGCTACCCAAGGTCGCGAGAGTGTAAGAAGCATCTGCTATTTCACAAGGTTCAAGGTCACATATCGACTCGCTGTCTAGTACGACACGCTGGTCACTGACATTCATAAATGGCACATTAACTTCGCCCTGTATTACCTCACTCAGACTCGGAATGATAAAATCGTCCCATTTGTTATGGGGTCTGATCATAACTAAGGTGCCTTCCGGTATGTTCTGTGAGAGTGTCACGGCGAGAGATGAGAGGGTCCAGGGTGGTGCCACATCTCCCGCCTCTGGGGCAGCAGGTACTTTTCCCCCAGCTTCCTTCAACTTAAGGGGCACTGGTAGGCACCTCGGTCTCTCCCCCTCTTTGGGGATTCGTTGTCCCTTTAAACATACCTCGATCCCTTTCCCGGCTGTGCCAGCCACTATTATTTTGTTCCTATCCACAAAATCAATTCATAAAGTAACTCATATTCCTTCTAATTGTAATGCTGGCACTACATAAAAGGTATGTGTCACCACTCGCCCATCGATGGTTACCTGTTGCCTCACAGCCCTCTGGGTTATCATCCAGTGACCACCTGCAGTTCTTAAAAATAAAGGGCCTTCCATCGGCTGCACCGATCCTGTCACCAGGTGTTCTTCTAACAGAGACACACTTGCACCAGTGTCAATCAAAGCCCTTCCTTATCGCTCCCCTACCCATATTTGCACGATCGGCATCACGGCTTCCTTCATGGATTGAGGGTGGGAGATAGGCTCTTGCATTACCTTCTCTCCTGGCACCCTGAACGTCCAGGCATGGGCAGCGACGGGTGGGGGAGGGCAATCCAATACTTCTCGAGGGGTTGGCTGACTTCCCCTCCTCCCCGACAAGGCGTCCCTTGTTCTACCGGGACACAGACTCCTCCTCCATGCCGCCTTCCCCTTCCTCTCCTTGGTGAGGGGGGAACGTTGTTCCGTTGGCCGTCGTCGTTTTTTGAACAAGCGCTCACGAGGTGGTCTGTTGCTTTGCATCGAAAAAAACGTCGTGGCTCGACGCTCGATGAAAGGGGGGCACTGGGCCCTCAGGTGGCCCTCCCTCCCACACCCCCAGCAACGGCCAACCATGTAATCCTCGGCTGTTTTCCCCTTGCCTCTTCGAGGCCCCTGGGTGAGTGACCCGGCCACAAGAAATCCCACTAAGGAGGTGTGAAAAATTCGTTTCAGCATGCGTCGACAGAAGTTTTCTTTTCCCTCTACAGTCTGGTCTTCGTCAGGGATGACGCGATAGTAGAAGGCTGAAATCGACTCTCCCACCCCCAACCTGGGGTCATAAGTTTCCATTAGCTCCATTTTCTCCTCTCGATGTAGGGTAAACTGCTGAGTGAGGTGTTGTTTAAAAGTACCCCAGTCTGCCAAATAACTGACGTCCCAGTTCCTGATTTGTTGTGCTGCATTACCGATGATCTTCTGTTTCGCTCGCACAATCTTTTCTCCATCTGTCAAACCAATTGGGGCATTTTCAACACACTTTATAAAGGTCTCGACCAAAAGGAAGCCTTCACCAGTGCATGAGTTATCAAACTCAGGAACAGATCCATCTAGCACAGGCAGTTTTTCTATTTTTCATCTCATCGCACTTGCGTGAACGACGCGACATTGGCCAAAATTGTGGGGGGGTCGATGGGCTTTTTTGTTTGTGTATCTTTTGTAATTTGTGCAACTCTTCTAATGCTTGTTGGATAATTGCCGCCACTGACGGATCATTCACACTGTCCTTTTTATCAGCACTGTTATTGTTAGCACTGGTGCTGCTAGTACCGGCACTCCCACCGTCGCTCGCCGCTTTTCTTCGAGTTTGCATGGTTTATTTCACCTTCACAATTACGGTGTTAATTATTATGCACTGGCAAGACCCCACGACTGACACCAGTTTATATGGCCTGATTTTCGACCATACAAGGGTTCTACCAGTACAATGAAACGCATAAGATAAAATTAACACTTGTATTTTCCTTAATAGTTGCTCAGGGGCCTGTTGCTAATATTACTCTACTAATTATAAGGTTATTATATAGTCGGAAGTTACTCTGAGGCGACACACGCTGACCACTGTCTTTGAGACACGCCCTGACCCGTCGACCATTAATTCCTTATTGACTTTTAACTTTTCAAACTGAACTTGTTTGCGTCACAGGTCTAAGCTGATTGGCCTCTTATAATTGAAAGGAACCATGGGTCTTCGATGTATGGCACTCATTTGAATCACCCACGCCACACCACCAACAATTATATGGGCATTCAATGAATCAGCAATATCTATCTGATCGTTACTCTCTGATCACACAGACACACAACACATCTAGTAGATTTTCCGTTACGTCTCACACATGAATTTTCAATACAGATCAGTTCATATATATATAATATATATATATATATATATATATATATATATATATATATATATATATTGTTCAAGATTTTAAGCCCGAACAAAGGGAAGTAAGGTCTCTTTTACCAGTTTCAGTCACCCTTGTCTATATGCACGTTGCCCCTTTGAACTGAAAGCATCCGTTCTCTAGAAAAGTTATCTCTTCTCCCATTGTTTCTCGGAATTTATCCCCACCCCCCAACAGGGCCTGGGCATGGCTTACCAGAAGAACCTTAGACCTAAGAGAGGTCAGACGCTCCTGCGATCTCGCCCTGCAGACACCACTTCACCCCTTTCTGCTCCCCCTTGTCTCCTCTGGGTAAGTCCCAAGTATTTTTATACGTCCATAGTGAGCAGACATATCAAGCAGATGTCCATGCCCAGGATTTCTAGGTACTGAGAGTAAATTCCAATTCAGCCAGGGAATTGTTTTGCCTTTTGTCTGTATTTCATTTCCATTTTTCCAAGGAGACTTCCCCCCCTCCTTTGTTTAGCTTCTCATTCCCCCTATATTGGTTCAATATTGTGATTACTTCTCCTGTGATACTAGTGAACATCCCCTAGAAAATTCAAGCAACGAAATAGTTCTTTCTGTGTAAATTCCCAGTCATTTTCATCTCCATTGGGTGGTCTGTAAACTTTTGATTGAAAGAAAGTTGTGTGTAACATTCGCCGTCGTGTGGGCCCCCTGCCTTATGCCAGTATCCCATCTCTTTGAGGACAAACACTGTACCTGATTGTGGTAGAAACTGGAAACGCTTGGAGTAAACCTTGGATATTCATAACCCATTTGCGCAAAATTCTGAATGCTGTGACTGGTTGCCCCCAGCCACATGTTTCCAGTGGGTTGACAATCAACCACTTTATTAGTTCCTGGACCTATGTAAATTAATGTCAATACAGTGCATTTAAAACTAAAGTCCAGCTTTTATGTAAATTCCTCCTTCCTCAGTAATATCGGCCTTCTGCCATAGTTTTTTTTTTCTTTGTTGTGATCTCTCGTTCCTCCATTTAAGGCTAATTTTATCAGTGTTAAACTACAAATCAGAACAATGGCAACCTAAATCAGTCTTGTGTGAAAAAGAATTTTCATTTCCAGTCATAGCAACAATTGTTAAGCTGGTATCACAAAAGAAACAAATCTGAATTCCTTTAATATTTTTTTATGAGCAAGCAAAAGAAAGGTTTCCCAATTCTCCACAACAGGAAAAAGGTAAATATTATTTTCTAGTTATCTAGGTATTCTAGTTAGGGGTATATGAAATCTGACTGACATTATAGCGATAGGAAATAGACCGCGTGTAGGCCGATAGACTAGAGCTCGAGAGAGAAATTGTAATTTTATGTGTCATTGCATAAATTTAGCATAGAGGTTAGGGAGTAAAATTCAAAACGAAAATAAGTGCCATTTTTCGTGAATTGCAAGTTAATTGTAAATCCTGCGTTGTAAAGATATTTCGGTTTTTTACGTGAATCAAAGCACTGGTTACGTTGAGCGCTCTCTCTCTCTCTCTCTCTCTCTCTCTCTCTCTCTCTCTCTCTCTCTCTCTCGCTCGCAGCCGCTTGCAGGTCTAAACAGGATAGGATTTATACCCCTGGCCACATGTCTACTTCAAAACTATCCATTGCCCTGTTTATTAACAAAGGAATAGATGAGTCAATAAGTAAGAAGAAGAAGAAAAAAAAAACAAGTGTTAGCATAAATTCTTAACGTTAGGATAAGGAAAATCAAAGGTAAATTTTTTTTTTTTAATTGTCTGTGCAGAGTAATAATAAGGGCAAATACTTTTTCTTTTCAAACAAGGGCACATGTTACCCATAGCTTCCCTACCACGACCTTGAAACACTTGTGATTCATTCCTCCTGTGTGCAGGTCTAATTCTCCGGGGTTTTAATTTGGCGGAATCGAGGGTCTTAGGTTCACGAGAGCTGGGGTAAAAAGGGGTTTGTGCGGCGGCGGTATATTTATGCAGGGCGAGAGATCTTTATCCTGGTTCTTCCTCTTCCCTTTAATGTATATGAGCTAGCGTTTAAAATACGAATTCTGAGCATAGCTAGGTTCAAAGGGTAAGATAGACCAAGGAATTGCGTTGGTAGAAAAGGAAAAATTATTTTTATCCATGTCTTGTCTTCATCCTCTAAACGATATAAAAAAACAAAACAAAGGGAGATCCCATATACATTTTATACTATCAACTGCATGGGCCACATTTTTCACTTTGAGTTTCCGTGAAATTCGTGACCAGACTTTCCTTTTTATTCACAAAGCCGTATTCACATCGAGTCCTGCGTTTATGAGGTTCATTTGCCATATTTTCATGTTGAGAGTCTGTGAAATTCGTGACCAAATTCTTTAGTTTTTATTTACAAAGCCGTATTTGCGTGAGTTTCCGCATTTACGACATTCATATGCCACGTTCTCACGTTGAGTTTCCGTGAAATTCATGACCAGATTCTTTTTTTTATTTTACAAACCCATACTCACGTTGAGGTTCAGCACTTACGAAATTCATTTGCCACATTCACGTTGAGGTTCTGTGAAATTCGTGATCAGATTCTCTCTTTTTTATATACAAACCCGGTTAGTCTCCTTGGGCATAGTCCTCCATTTCTACCTCCACCAGTCTGGGGTTAAATCGTAAGCCCCAAGGATTGCCTCTCAGACGTGGGCGAGCCAGGTGTTGGGTTTGTTATTGTCCCAAGTCCTAATGAGTGCGCCCATGCTGTGGAAGTGAGAGTGTGAGGGAGGAGGCACAGGGGGTGTGGCACTTTGGGGGTGCCAGTTCATGTGCTCTTTCTTTCTCCCTTTCGGTTGCTTGGAATGCTCTTTCAGCTGCTTCTCTTCTCTCTTGTGTTTCTTTTTCAGCTGCTTCTCTCCTCTCTTGCGCGTCTCTCTCCTTCTCCCTTTTGGCTGCTCTCTCTTGGGCTGCTTCTTTCAGCTTATCATTCACTCAATTGATCAGTTTTGCGCCCTCCCACCCCAGGGCTCTTCTGGCTTCTGTGAAGGCCTTACCCTTCTCCAGTGCTGCTTTACTGGCCATCTCCTAAGCGGTAAAACACTAGTAGTGTAGCCTGAGAATAATAGGATGGAAGGCAGTTGAAAAATTGCAAATGTCACCAGAGGTGCGCGGAACACTCAACGCAGATACTTGGCAAGATGACCGTAAAATCACTGCAAATACAGTTACTACTGGTGCGTAGTGTAGCGGAAACCTCATGGCACAAAATCTCTGTAATTTACAGTTTGGTGGAGACTCGACGCCGATACGGCTTTCTGAATAAAAGGAAAAAATCTGGTCACATATTTCACGGAAACTCAACGTGAAAAGGTCGTGAAAAGGAAACTCGACAGAAAACAAAAAAATCTTATTGATAGCAGTGATTGGACTAATTGTGCACGTCAAGATTGTGTTGTAAACCTATCAAGTGAACAAATAAGTGAAAATGTTGTGAGTGCACTTGGATATGGTTTATCTTTCTTTATAACAAGTCGACCTTCTGCTTTAATGATTTCGTCATTCCTAAGTAAATTTGAAAAATATTGTGATCTTCCTCAAAATCATGTTGACATGATTAAAGGTATTGTTTACAGAGCTGCCAGCGTTAATCATGAAAGTAACTTCCCTGCTCGCTATAAGAAAAGTTTGACAGATCTTAAAAAGGACAATACTATCCACATTACAAAAGCTGATAAGTCAAATAGTATAGTAATTTTAGATAAAGCTGACTACATATCACGTATGCAACCCTTACTGGATGATGATGTGACTTATAAAAAGCTAACAAAAAATCCCCTTGATCAAGTCATAAAAAACTTCAATACCACAGTGAAAAATATCCTTAAAGATAAAACAGAACTACTAGGCAAATTGTCAGTCAAATCTCCTTCGCTACCTTACCTGTACGGATTAGTCAAAAAGCACAAAGAAAATAACCCTATGCGGTTTATTATCAGTACTGTTGGTTCAATTTCATATAAACTTTCGAAATATATCACTAAGATCTTGTCCCTGTTACTTGGAACCATCTCCGATTCTCATATATATAATTCTCTAGATTTAGTTGATAAATTAAACAAAATTACTCTTTGCCCCACTGATAGATTCGTTAGTTTTGATGCATGTTCTCTTTTTACTAAAGTCCTTATAGACTCTATTTTAGAATATCTTAGTAATGAACTAACTCAGCATGAATTATCTCTACTTATAAGTCACATTATTTCACTCACGAGTTTGTGCATTTGTGATTATAAGTTTATATTCAGTGGTGAATTTTATCAACAAATATTTGGCATGGCAATGGGCAACCCTTTATCGCCACTCCTCTCAAACTTGTACATGGAATTCTTTGCAAAACACTACTTACCTAATACCATTTATATTTCTGTAAAGTGGTATAGATATGTCGATGATATTTTAGCTGTTCTGCCTGTCGGTATTGATGTAAATGATTTGCTCTCTAAATTAAATAACCAGGTACCATTGATTAAGTTTACTCTAGAATTAGAAAAAGACAGTTGCCTCCCTTTCTTAGATGTTTTGATACATAGAGAACCATTCCAATGTAAATTCAGTATTTATAGGAAACTGACCAACAACTTATGTTCATTTCTATTCAGGCCACCATCTAAACATAAAAATATCAATTTTTTCTTTTATGTTTTTACGAGCATTGCGCATTGTCAGTCCCCTATTTGGATCAAGAAATTGAATACATAAGAAAAGTAGGGAAAGGTGTATGTTATCCTTCACATACATTAGATATTTGTTATAATAAAGCCCACAAAAAGTTTTATAGTGTAAGTAACATGGAGAAAGAAAATTCTAAAAACATTCTCAGTTTGCCTTATTTTAAAGGATTTGAAACCATTGTTAAAAGCCTTTAAGGTCAACCTTGTTTTTTTCTGTAATAACACATTAAAAGGAATGTTAATAAAAAATGGCCCCAGGGAAAGCAATAACATAATATATAAAATTCCATGTATGGATTGTCGCTCAATTTATCTCGGACAGACAAGAAACGGCTTAGAAGCAAGGTTAAGCCAGCATAAATATTCTGTAAAATCTGGGCAAACATCTAATGCAATATTCATTCATTTAAGTGAAAACAACCACCAAATAAATTGGATTGGTAGTTCAGTAATTGCAAGGTCAAAAGATGTCGTATCACGAAATCTTTTAGAATCTGCTTTAATACAACTTACTTCTCGTTGTAATTTCAATACTAGTCGTGGCCTGTTTCATTTAGACCCTTGTATTTTTAACATGTTTAAGAATGACCTCAAGATGTAATTACAGACTTAAATAAAAATTAGTTGCCTTAGAGATATCTTCGTTGTATATGTATGTTTAATATGTATTGTGAATATGTATTGTGAATATGTTTACCAAAGTTCTGAATAGCTGTCACCTATAATAACCCTTTAATTGTCTTGTCCTTGTTTCTGAGCAGATTGTCTAAAACTTTTAATTGTACCCATGTTTATGCTTGTTTGGGAAGCTTACTCATCTTCCAGGTGTGTCGGATTCTAGGTACTATTATCTTTATAATCCCTATCTGTCAGTTATACGGCCTTTCTTGTATTGTCGTTTCCTCATGTAAGTCAGTTCATCTGCTAAGTAAAGGACGTTATATATATATATATATATATATATATATATATATATATATATATATATATATATATATATATATATATATAATCAGTGTTGTATGAGTGGAAAAGCTTTATGGTTCAAACTTAAAAACCAGGTTGGTGATTTAAAAGTTGTAGTGTAATCTCAATCATTTAGTTTGCTAAACTGTAATGTGCATTGAATTGTGAAGGTGGTTTGTAGTCTTTTTTGTTGAAAACCCTTGATAATGTGTTAATATTAATATCTGGGGTTAGCGACATTTGCACATAGATTATTTATTATAATTCTTGCCACCCCACTTTTGAGCTTCCAGAATTTTTATTGATATGCCATTTATGCACTAATTTGAGAATATTTTGTTGAAGTGTAATGTGTTTTGTAGGCATTATTTTTAGGCTTAAAGTAAACTGCGTTCTTTGGTTGTCTGAGCTGTAATGTACTGTCGCTGTCGAAAGAAGTTTCGCAACGCACTGCAATAAGCACCACACGGAACTACATTGCCAGGTGGGGGTAGAGGGTGATGCTACCTACTGCTTACTTATATAAAAACTGATTGAAACCAGAGTTATTGCGTATCTAGTGACACCCCTTATTGGAAAAAGTCATTAACCCGACTTTGTACACATTACATTTATATGCGTCTGTTGGTTACAGTCATGGCATTGCACAACAATATAATCACCACGAAGATCGTTTGCAGAAATACCTTTTCGAACGTCAAGTCTGATGCCTCAAACCCTCCGTCTCCGCTCGACAATGCGAAGTCAAGATAAGAATCTCTGCGATTCTTTCTTCTTCTGCGACAGATACTCAGGAACTAGTCCGAACTGGCCCTGTCTCCCGATTCCTATTCCTCTTCCCAAGTTGCTCTTTTCACCCATTCACTTCTCGCCTTACAGGGGTCCCGTGGGACCGATCTTGAGAGGAAGCCTCTGATTCCAGAGTCGCTTCAAGAACCCTTGGGTCTGTTTCCCCGCCGCTGCATCTTCAAACTTTTTCTTCCAACTGTCTTTTA
>NC_087211.1:32098720-32107641 GCF_015104395.2 Macrobrachium nipponense
TATACAATTAGTTTGCTCTGAGCTCAATAGACAGCTAGAGATATTTAATATACATTGCAATCCTATTGCGTCTTTGTGCAAACAAAACCGGATTCATTTCTGATAAAATTTTCATAAATATCTACAAAATATTGAAAACTAGACCCCTTTTTTTTCGTACGCAAAAATTTATTAATTGGATTACTTTGTAATAACAGCGTTTCATCCTCTGTCAGGGTAATTGCCGGCGATAAATATTTTGGGGACAGAAATTTTATTACCCGTATAATTGAGTTTTACAGCATTCATTAGATTGACAATTGGCTCATTTTTTTCGATTATTTTTGCATTGTCACACAAGTACCAATTATAATGATATTCATTGTTTGGCCGTGTATGCAATTTCCATTAACGAAAAACAATTCATCGTATTAACTATGGAATTATACTTGTTTTCTTTTTTGTTAAAAGTTGAAAATTCATTTGGATATTTGGATGCGAGGGAACCAAACAATTAATGGGTGCAGAAAGAGTTTTTACCGTTTCTAAATGCATAGTAAACTCTAGTTTTCAAAATGATGTCTTTGGGTTTGAAAATGTTCTGCTACCCTTAGATGATGCTTTTTTTTTTTTGTTTTTTTTTTTTTTTGTATCATCGTCTTCCCAGTTCCATTAACTTCCTCTTTCTCCTTGTTGCCTATCTTCCACTTAACCGTAATGAGCACATTTTTCGTTTCTTCTTTATTTTTCTCCCTTTATCTATTATGGCTTCAGCTTCGAAATAAAGCAAATTATTTAACGAGCTGTTATCTTTGTCTTTTTTTTTCTAAAGTTTGTCACATACGAAAAAATTTAGGTTTACTTGTTACATGTTTATTGCCTTTTGATATGTGTGCAGTATATATATGGGTGCATGTGTCTGTGTGTATGAGAGAGAGAGAGAGAGAGAGAGAGAGAGAGTTAGAATTAAATTAAAGGAATATAAATTTTCTTGGCTCATTCGATTCAGTTCGATGAAAGCAGTAGTCTTGTGGAGAGGTTTTACAACGGAACAAAATACTTTCTAACATTAATTTGGATACTGAAAATATTATCCTACTTCAGAGACATGCATCACATTTATTACATTATTACTGGACATTATTGATTATTGATATCCAATGGAAATAATTGATGTTGAAATGAAAATCTAAAACATATTTAAAATACTAAGATAAAAACAGTACTCTTTAGTTTCCATAGTTTAATTAAACAAAGATTTAGGCGCGGGACAGGTCATTGCACTTTCGCATAGTGTCATGGTCACTGAACAAATGCACGTCGCTTTCTATCCAAGCTAGGACTAGGGAAACCAGTCACCTGCTGATGATGACTCTGTAGGTAGGCTTAATCTTCTTGATTTCATACATATATATATATATATATATATATATATATATATATATATATATATATATATATATATATATATATATATATATATATATATATCATATATATATGATATTATATATATATATATATATATAATATATATATATATATATATATATATATATATATCTGTGTGTGTCTGTGTGTGTCTGTGTGTGCGCGCGTGCTATTCCAGTTCTCATTTTATGATACTGCCTGGTTCTTCCAATCGTAACATGGGTAGAAAGCGGCGTGTATGTATTCAGTATATAGATGTGTGTTTGTGTGTGTGGAGATTTATAACTTGAATTTTAGGGCAAATATCATCAAAGGAAGAGAAGTTTTAATATAAAGTACCCTGGTGCAAATTTGGGAAACAATGACATGAAAAGTATAAAAGAGAAAAGACTTTTTTCGAAAATTGTCACTGATTATTACGCATGAAAGTATTTCTGATTGATATGTATTTATGAACGGTTGGTCTCATCATACTTCATTTTGCAGGATTTTGGCAGAAAAACTCTGGAAGGGACACCATATCCTTACTGGATATCAAATTATTTTCCTTGGACGCTCTCTCTCCCCGTTTAAAAAAGTATTAAACTACCATTGCTGAGTGATATAATTTCGTTTGACAGTTCGTTAAACAGAACGAAGAAGAACAAATACTTTTCAGATACTGTTTTACTGGTTTCTCTTTGTGTTGCATACGTAGTTCACTCTCCTTTCAAGAAAAAGGTAATGCTCCAAGTATTTTGTTCAAGATGGATAAACTTTTTATTACTGGCTGTTCATTGATTGTGGTGTCAGTGAATGTGAAGCTGGATGACTTTCATAGGAAAGCTCTTAGCTTCCTCAAGTCATATTTGCGATAAGATAATACATGGCAAAGGTAATTAATCGGAAATATTCTCAGTTAAAAATGTTTATGAAACATATATTTACTGTAGATTTATATAGATTTTTGGCATTATGACAAGCACTGTCGCAACTAAGGCCATTCAGCTCTAAAACGGAAATTGACAGTAAAAGGTGTTACAGGAAGAAAACCTCGCAGTTGCACTATGAAACAATTGTTAGGAGAGGGTGGGCAGTAAGTCCTGAACTGGGAGTTGTTGGACACAGGGTACACTGGAAGTTGCTGGACACAGGCTACACTGGGAGTTGTTGGACACAGGCTACACTGGAAGTTGCTGGACACAGGCTACACTGGGAGTTGTTGGACACAGGCTACAATGGGTGTTGTTGAACATAGGCTACACTGGGTGTTGTTGGACACAAGCTACACTGGGAGTTCTTTGACTTAAGCAGCCTATATTCGACTCTGTTAAGTCATAATTTACACAAATTCCCACTAAAATACAATCTTGGCTAAACTAGTCTTTCTGTAAATTGCGTAAATTGCACCTAAACTTGTTGATCACAGCTCCTACTTAAATGCAGACTTTACATTGCAAAGTCATCGAAAGTCATCTAGAGACAGAAGTCAATTACCTGTTGCAGTGAACCTGTTGCTGAGTTTATCTGCTTACCATAATAAGTTCGTCCAATGAAAGACACAATATCCATCCATGGTATGCTACAAGTTTAACCCAATAACCATTTTCTATGTAAAGCAGCTTTGGTGCCCCCAGCTGTCACCTAAGAGTGCGGTAGCAAAAATTTACGCTACCCAAACTGTCAGCAAAAAGTAAAAAACACACCATGGCAACTGCCCTCCTTGGTACGTTATCTTTTGAGTGCAGGGCGGTTACATAAGCTTATTTTCAGTTTCTGTATCTTATTCCATATATTTGAACTCATATAAGTGTATTAACATACATACGGGCGTTCCTTTTAACCACTGTCACGTATTTATATATCTGCTCTTGCCAGCCAAATATAATAATAATAATAATAATAATAATAATAATAATAATAATAATAATAATAATAATAATAATAATAATAATAATAATAATAATAATTTATTCCTTGGCTATATGATTATCAGTGTGGCGCCATTGGAAAATAACTGTCTCTTAGAACAGACACACGTGCAATGTTTCCTGTAAGGAAGTTTATTCATTGTACATAAAACCCTTTCTTCTTTTGACGCTCTAGAATTTATAAATGATAGGATACAGCAATTGGCCATTCGAATTATTGTTCTTACTAATCATCAGACATTTCTTTGACAAGCCATAACAATGGTATGTAATAAAGTTGATTCCAAAAGATCTCGCATTTTGTAGTCCATATAATCCTGTCCGTTTTGGACATAGAAAAATTATTAAATAACAGTAAACTGTATTGAATTTCTAAGTGATATAAAAATAAAGTTGATTCCAAAAGATCTCGCATTTTGTAGTCCGTATAATCCTGTCCGTTTTGGACATAGAAAAAAAATATTAAATAACCGTAAACTGTATTGAATTTCTAAGTGAGATATATATATATAATATATATATATATATATTATAATATATATATATATATATATATATATAATATATAACTTGATCACGAAGTATATAAAACGTGATGCTATGTATAAATAAAGGTTTTTTGCCACAAAGGAAAAAATGAAAAAGCGAGATAGCCAAGTACTTTCGGTCCTGTTCGGACCCTTTACTGAGGCAAACTGATTTTACAGAGGACAACATGTTATCAAAAAGCTCACAAAAAGTTTTATAGTGTTGCTATTAATGAAAAAGATATGCCTAAAAATTTACTTAGCTTACCTTACTTTCGTGGATTTGAAACCATAAAATCAATATTTAAATCGTTTAATGTTAATGTAGTGTTCTCTTACAACAATACCATTAAAGATATGCTAATTAAGAATAGTCCCGTAACAAATAACAACATCATTTACAAAATTCCTTGTAAGGATTGCCCATCGTTTTACATTGGTCAGTCAAGTAAAAATTTATGTGTATGTATTAAGCAGCATATGTATTCAGTTAGAACAGCCCAGACTTCAAATGCACTGTTTATCCATCTGAGTGAAAAATCTCATTGTATTAATTGGGGTGATAAATTTAACTCAAGGGAGGATTATACTGTCTTGCGCGTCTTGTGGTTTTTCACTGGTAAATGAACGTATACTTTGACAGGAGATATAGGGAAAAATAAGAGCTCCTTTATGCAGGGGAATTGAAAAATAGCTAAGGGAATATAGAATGCGAGTGCTTCATGGCCGGAGCTCATGTCCATTCATTGTCTTTATTTCATAGGCATCATTGAAGAAGAAACTGTCAGAGAGAGAGAGAGAGACAGGTGGGGTGGGGGGGGATGGAACACATAGTACAAGGTTGTAAACATTATTTCAAAGTAATGATGTTATTCTTATTGTTTGGAAAAAAATCAGATAATATCAATTGATCCCAACCAGCCTTTTGCCCCACGAAGAAGCCGTGAAAAGTTTTATGGTCTGGGCAACTCTCGTACCCGTTCCTTTCCTCGGCCTGTGCCATGGTCCATAGGCAAAATTTGTGAATTGCGAGCATTTTTCTGTTCGTCGAATGACTTGACGGCTAGTCCGAATAATGCAAAGTTCACCTTGATGGTGATTCCGACCAAACATCTTTCATAAAATTTTATATCAGATTTCAGTAGCTCAGATAAATAATGTCGTATATCCACATCAGAAACAATATTCAGGCTATGTTCATGAGAAATGGAGAAAGCCATGCTTTTGTTTCAAATTTCGACGAACTATTAAAATAATAATAATAATAATAATAATAATAATAATAATAATAATAATAATAATAATAATAATAATAATAATAATAATAATAATAATAATAATAATAACTTCATTTTGCACATATTTCTGCGGATTCTTTGGATATTGATTTCAGAAAAGTTTCCATCCTATGCCAGGTTGAAATAACGGATGATTATCTACTATGATTGTATTATTAATATATTATGCCACTGCTACTGCCAACTTACAGCCGAATCCTCCTCCCATTCGCCTCACCAACATGACAACCTTCCTGACCTTGCTTTCTGCCTCGTTTTTCCGCTGACGATTTTTCAGCTAACGAGATTTATGACTCTTCCACAACGTTTGAAACTGCACGAACGACCAAGTTATGAATGTCATTGAAAGTGTCACTGGTGCGTCACTGCCAAAATAAAAAAAGTCGGTCCAGCCAATTTTCGTCCTGATGAATTCTCTAAAACTCCATTAAACGCGAAATAAAACTCACCCTCCCCAAACATTTATCACTTGGCAATTTCATTGATGGAAGCAAAAGTCTCTATCACGAACTAATTCAATTAATGGATTCTGCCGCAAAAGGAAAAATAGACTAATGTCAATTTTCCCCGTGTATATTGTTAGAAATACTGAGAGAAGTATTCGAGCGATTGTGCGCCTAACCCGCACAGGTAGTACCAACGGCCCCAGCGGCCCGTCTCTCTCTCAATCTCTCTCTCTCTCTCATTTAACTTGCAGGTTATACTGGTATGAATCGGTTACTAACGTCAAACCTACATGAAGCAGTGGGATTTTATCTGTCCCTCAATTTCTAAAAATTTTCATATAGCCAAAATCAATATTCTCCTCCCCCCAAAAAAATACATGATTTCCATGCAGTTGAAAAAGGAAACTGGGTGAAATTATTACCTCTCGGTAATTTTTTTAATGGAAATTTCGTTGTACATTTTACTTCTGAGTTATGGGTTATTTATGTTGACAACAGAAATCATATAAGAATGAAAACTCTTTATCAAGGATGAGAAAAGTATTTGAATATGAATAAAACTTTCCAATACCTTTGATTAAACCT
Source organism: Macrobrachium nipponense (assembly GCF_015104395.2). Lineage (NCBI taxonomy): Eukaryota > Metazoa > Arthropoda > Malacostraca > Decapoda > Palaemonidae > Macrobrachium > Macrobrachium nipponense. Next base: position 32,104,897 of record NC_087211.1, read on the forward strand.
GACATTATCCCTAATCTGCAGATTTATTTATATCTACGACTCCATGCAATTAAACCAACCAGCGTGTATTCCTCTCAAGTGTAGACATCCTCCACCCCTGCTGATACCAGCATTCCTGTTGCGAAAACTCTCGCTGATGGTCTAGTCTAGGGCTCAGTGGTCAGCCCTTCAAGAAGGACAAGTGAACACAATCAGCAAAAAATTTACAACATTTTATTAAAAAATATATATCTATATCTCATGACCCTACCCTTACAATTACTAAATGGAAATAGGACACATTAACGCTTAATTACAAAATCATCAGTCAATCGATGACCACGTGGTTATGGCAGCCATGATCTGGTTGTAACTTAATAACTACAAACTATAAATCACCCCAAAAAATGACGACACGAGTCGGGGATTGATACGCATATGAATTTTGATCACAGCATCACTTTCAGTCAGCATAACATTATGAACTTCAACCCCCAATACAATTAGTTACAACGCTTAGTAGCAATGATTTAGCTGGGAACAAGGGAGCTAGTAAACAACACGTCTTACCCCTGGTATACTCTGGAAGGGAAGGCTGAAACATCTTCGCACCTGATGCTATATGCCGTGATCAGATAGGCATTTTTGCAATTCATATATCACACTATCGTTCACTAATGCAACGGCTCCGACACAAAATACATGACAAAATGAAATTTGCAAGAGGTTCCCACGACTCTGTCAAGGGCAAACTTGAAAAACACACATAAAGGTAATACCTACATATGAGAATGAACCATCGCCTTTTGCACCCCCCCCCCCCCCTCCCCCGTTTACTTTTTCATGACTTCAGATTCGGGACTGCGGCAGATTCAAGTCGAAAGAAAATGGTACACACATTATTTCACGACATGCTCCATCCCCTAGGAGAGCGGGGGGACCCAAAGTGGGTGATGTAGGACGAGTGGATCTTCCTGGTTGCGGCCTAGGCTCGTCTGTAGTGCTACGACTCGAGTCTAGCTCGCAACAACAATACATAGCTTCTAGCAGAGTGATCACTCAATTTGTTCACATAAAACAATAGACACGTAAAGTCCATAAACCGGGAAATAAGACAACACATCCACAAAGAATTCAGTGTTCAAACTCGTGAATTAAGGTAATCTTCTCTTCTTCTTTTCCACTGGTATACCTACATTTAGGGGTTGGTTGCCTGATGCGCCTTCTCCACTGCCTTCAATCAAAGGCATCATCCTCCACCAAACCTATTCTCTCAATATCTTCCTTCACTTTATCTCGCCATCTCATTCTCTGTCTCCCGCTCGATCTTCATCCTCTAACAGGTTCCTCCCAAGACTCTTCACTCTCCTCGTCATCCATCCTCAACACATGCCATACCATCTCAATCGTGACTCTTATCACCTCTGTAATCTTTACTAAGCCTGCTTTGTTTATTTCATCATTTTCCAGTCTCTCAAGCTGGCGTGTGGACTAGAGTACATGGGTACCTAACTGAATATCACTTGTTCACTGATATAACAAACACAAGAGCACAAAATAAAAGCCAAAAGTAATGCAGAAAATTCAATATAGCCTGCCTAAGCTAATTTGATTATCACTGAATGAATTGTCTTAGAGTGTTGCTGTGTTAATTTTGCAACTGCTAATTAGTTCATAAATCCTGGGTAGTTTTATAACGAAATGCTTCAGAGATAAGGATTTTAAAATATACTCAGATGAAACAAATAAGTTCTATGATTTCTCTACAGGGGTATCAGAAGAGTAAATTATACAAGGACCACTATCAGTCTCTGTGGAACTTCAAGTTTTACGTTAAATCACATGGAAAAACAGAACACTAGTGCCAATTTGCAAGTAAAAAATACTACAACTAAAATTAGTACTAAGGATTACGAACTGAAATAGCTTAAAGATATCACAATATACAGTGGTAAAACATTACAGTGAATGATTCTCACTTTGGCACTGCAGATATGGCACCCCAGGAACTTCCTGGCGGTTAGATGTGAGGTGGTTCTGCTGGAGTCTGCAAATGCTGGGGCTACACAACAGAGGACTGGCGAGAGGTCTGCAAGAAGTACAGCAATGATACCAGAGTTCGAGATTGCGCAATGCTTACAGCAACAATAACACCATCACACTAACGTACATCAAAACTGTAATTTGCACGACTGATTATTTCACAATGGGGGCGAGAGCATATAGCAAGCAAGGAAACACACCATTACAGGGATCAATACTAAAATGGATTTTAAGGAATTCTGGGAATTAGGACACTGAGAATAAGGAAAATTTGAGTGCAAGATAAAGAGGTGAATACTGGGAACCAACTACGGTTTTCTTACCTTATCTCCTTGAAGTGACTGTCGTAAAGGCCTGAGGGATGTCAGTCGGCTGTGGGGGCTTCACCATATTGCGTGGGTGAACTGGATTCTTCCACGGGAGCCAAGTAAAAGGACAGCAGGCAGGAGGTAGGAGGAGCCTGGCAGGAGCTCAACTCGTGATGGTAGCAGTGTGCTACTAGCCTGGTGGTAACCCAAGAGAACGTAAACGGCCCCTGTCACGTGCTGGGACAGAGCGAGGTTCTCGAGGGCGAGGCTAGGTCAGGTGGAGGTCTGGAGCGTCGTTTACGGATAATTCTTCGAAAACAGACCTTCTAACGCATATCTTCGAAAACAAAAACTTCGCAGTAAGAAAATATCTTCGACAGGTCAATTAATTCGAATCTCCAATCCCGATTAATTT
>NC_087211.1:32108141-32115641 GCF_015104395.2 Macrobrachium nipponense
TCCAATCCCGATTAATTTGCGAGAAGAAGCAAGTTTCTCTCTCTCTCTCTCTCTCTCTCTCTCTCTCTCTCTCTCTCTCTCTCTCTCTCTCTCTCTCTCATTACAAAGCAGTTTTTGTAGAGCATTATGATAATATAATTTAAAGTGTAAGCACCCTATTTAAAGATGGCCGAATCTCTTAAGAGCTCGAAAGGAAGGCCAATGCTGCTTTTTAAACGGGTTTTTATTTATAAAAGATAAGTGATGAACAAAATATATTGGAATTGAAAAGATTTATAAAATCAGTGCAAAAGCCGAACAACAACGATAGGCAATGAGGTGCGACTGTTCTAATGGAATACAATCACGTAGGCGAGGAAGTTTATCAGTTTATGAATGAAGTGAGAGATAAGGCAAAAGATGTCAAAGAATCACCCCACTTCATAATATCTAGCGCACCATCTCAAGTTTTTCAAGCCGAGCAGTGAATAATGCGCCATGTTCGACTAAAAGACGATACTGGATTGGTTGTGCCTATGCATATTAAGGATTTGATTTTTACTGATCAAGCGAAAACCAATAATGGTGAGCAATTCTTAATGTTTGATTCTGGTCCATCTGATAACAGAAGGTTAATCTTTTGCACATACTGGAACTTGTAATTTCTCTCCACCTGCCTTAATTGGTATGCCGACGGAACATTCAAAACGGTTCCCAGTTTATACTGTATACCATTCATGGCGTTAAAAATGGGCTTACAATTCCACGCGTCTATGCATTGGACCGAATAAAAAACATTACAAACCTATGTGGAAGTTTTGAGATAATAAAAGATAAAAGTTCTTGTCCCTAATTCGTCCATTGATTCGATTTTAACAGATTTTGAAACGGGGAAGATGAATGCAATCACCTCTAACCATGGTTGCTTCTTCCATTTTTGTCAATACACATATATAGGAAATTTTGTGAATATGGACTCAAATCACATTACGACACTGATGCCCAATTTGCTCTAAACTTCTGCATCTTTCAGCTCTGCCACCGAGCAAAGTTGTCGAAGGCTTTGATATCTCATTGATCACAATATTATTCCTCATAAACCAGAAAATGTTCTCGATTGCTTCGAGGACACTTTGATCAGGCGTCCTGCTAGACAGGGAAGACGCCAAGCTCCCAAGTTTATATGGTCATGCTACGACAGAGTAGAAGAGGACTTGCCAAAAACAAACAATTTTTTAGAGAGATGGCACAGAGGATTTATGAAGCAAGTTTCTTCTTATCATCCAACTATATGGAAAATTTCTAAGTGCTTTGAAGAGGGAACAAGCTTTGAACTTAATACACTTAGAAAAAATAAATAGCATTTATGAGTTCAGAAATATTTTTAAAAGTATAAAGGTACTGCCGCACGTTTGAAGAACCTTGTCAGCTCTTACGATGATTCAATCAATATATTATATTATTTGAATGGAACTATACACACTTAAATCCTAAAAAAAAGAAAAAACCTAATAATGAAATTGTTTTATAATGTTCTTGACGGTACTGGTTTTTATTACCCCTTTTACTATTGTTAAAATTACTATTAATATTGTTATTGATAATATTTTTATTATCAATATTATTATCAGAACGGAAAAATAACACAAAAAAAGAATTTAAAAAATATAAAAATATTAACGCCAATCTTGTATTCGAATAAAGTGTATAAACCAACTTTACAATATTTTAATTTTCTAAGTAAAGCACTTTCGAAGTGAATCCACTTTTTATTTTCGAAGAAATGTGTTCGAAGATCTGTTTTCGAAGTGTCCGTAAGCCCAGGAGTATAGTGAGCGGGAAGGTTAGGGCGGAGGCCTGGCACTCGAGTGGCACTTTGGGAGTGCAAACTTCTTGTATGACTCAAGGCTATAGGCGGAGGTTGATGCGAACGGTGGCCGTGTCCGGGACTCGGTCGAGTGTGGTTTTGAGCCTAAGTCGAGGTTGGCGAGTAGCTGGGACTGGATACCATGGTACTCTTAAGCAGGGCTGACACTTACACGATTTTGTGGCACACATTGGCATGAACTCAGCCGTGCCAATGCGCAAGCGTGAAGTGCTCGGAAACTCATCGTAACTGCATCACATGTCGGGACGAAACTTTTGAATTGTTCACAATTTTGGCACAACAAATTTTTCGTGACCGGTTCGTTAACTATGCGCAAACTGTTCATGAGCTTGTCCCAAACAGTGCGGGACGATGCAGGAGGATGCGTGCCAGGGCGTCCCATGCCACGACATGCACGACCTGACACACATTGTTCATGAACTGTTCACAAACTGTTCACGACTAGTTTGCGACATGTTCACGGATCGGTGCGCGTTGCAGCATGGTCGTGCGTTCCCCCTGACACGGTCACGTGTACTTCACGGCTTGATGGCACGAGCAGTTCACGACTAGTTCACGCACTTCACGAACAGTTTGACCATGGCACGAGCAGTTCACGACGTGTTCACGACGAGTTTGCGAGTAGTTCAAGACTACTGCGCAACAATCTAAATTGGTAATTATGAAAGTCAATTTTAATTTTACTCAAAGATGCCAGAGGCTGTAGTTAGATATTCATTGTATAACCCGTAGAGTTTTTCGGGGTTACATTTTTATTCAAAGTCTGGATTCTGAGTATTCCTTGACACTACTTCAATAGGCTAGCAGAGCGCCTATGGAGGCCATTTTCAAATGCAGGGTCAAGATCAGTTTATATATGTATATTTCAATGTTTATAGGTATAATATGATATAGTCAACAAAGTCATTCTCTCTCTCTCTCTCTCTCTCTCTCTCTCTCTCTCTCTCTCTCTCTCTCTCTCTCTCTCTCTCTCCAGATACTTTTCAATCTTTTCCCTTCTACTCTGGTGTCACACAGTATTGCAACATCAATGAGTGATACTTTCCTCTTAATGCTGTCAATCAACGTCACGTCTGGTCTATTGGCACATATCACCTTTTGTTAATAAATTTGACTGTTGTAAAACACTTGTTTTTCATTTTCATTTTAAAATAAAGCTAGCCACAAATAAAAGAGAAACAAAAAAGAAAAAGAAACGAAAAATAAACGAAAACGTTTTTATTTCAGGTATGGTACAAGTATGGATGCTGCTCATGAGGCTACCTTTCTTTCTTGCCAAGGGACGGCACCGGCAGGGGACATATAGTAAAATGGCAGGTAGTCACCCTCGTTGAATGGTGGCCGGATAGAGGCATCAGCCCCTGCAGGTGCAGGTCGAGTCTCCATCCACCAGGGATCAGATCATGTGTGCCCGGAGGGTGGCAGCCAGCTTGAGTCCAACTTGAAGCGGTTCCCTCATGAAGACGGATTGTTTCTGGAGGCGAGGGGTTACCTTCTCAACCATCTCTTGGAACAGACCAGGTGTGATACTAAGGTAATTCTTGTAGCCCCTTTGATCTTCCTTGTGGAGTTTAGTCAGTAGCCTGTCATATTGTCCGACCTCCTGTCTTCTGGCCAACCATTCCCTCACCCACACTTTCCTTGGTGTCCTTCTTCGTGGTGTAGTTGCCTTTTCTTCATCTTCTGCCTCTTGCAGCCTTTTCTGCTGCTCTTTAACAATGTCTAGAGCATCTGCAACGACGGTGTCTCTGCCATTCAGCATGTTGTCTCTTCCACAGGCAATCCAAAAATGACGCCAGGGGTGGGGAGGCCCCCTTTTTATATGGCGTGCCCAAATCGCCACGACGGCCTCCGAATTGTGCAAACTCGTTGGGCCAATGCGGGAAGTGCGTAAACTTTGTGAGAACAGTGTGTAAACTATGAGTAAATATGTCGGCCAGTTTGTGTCAATGTGGTCACAATTGGGTGCGCATTCGTAACCTATGCGTGAACAGTGCACGAAGTCGTCGTGAATAGTGAGGGAATAGTGCGGGAGCCTCCCGGTGCGTGCCACAAAAATGGCACGCATTGCCACGACACAGTTTGTGGCAATGCGTACCACAAAATCGTGCAAGTGTCAGCCTTGCTTTACTCATCTTGACCTGTACGGTACAACACCACGAGGGTATGAACTTTGCAAGACGTATTTGTACCCTAGAAGGAGGGTATTCGAGTTTGGGGTTTCACCATCCCAAACTGGAGTTGGTGTCTTAGCCAGCAGCTTCCTGCAGTGATTCGATTTCCCAGGGGAGCGATAGTGTCCCAGCCTCTTGTTCCTCAATCTAGGAGGCTCAGATCCTAAATACAACGATTGGGCCAGTATCGAGATTTTAGAAGTGGGGGTGGGGGCGAGGTGGACGGGTTCACAGAGAGAGAGGATGTAGCAATTGTCAATAAAAATTTAAAAGTGTTAGGAAATAACTAAAATTTGGAAATTAATTCACAAGTGCTAAACAACAATGAAACTTGAAAAGAATTCTAAGTAAATGCATTATTTCACAAGTGATAAATTCAATTAAATGTGCAATGATTAATTAATGAAAACAACTAAGTTAATCAAATTTTGAATGCAAATGAAAACACAGAAAAAGGTGTAAAATACCAAAATTGTAAAAAGCACCAATCACATAGAATATAAAATAAAAACACACTTCAATAAGAAAATGGATAAATACACAAAAAAAAAACTTCAAGAAGAAAATGATACAAACACAAAACACAAAATTTTGCAAGGTATAAAAATTGAAATCGTTTCACTCAAACCACTGTAACTATTAGTTGCAACTAATAAAAACCTAACATACATTACCTTGGTACCAATTTTCTTTCTGCTGCAGCTTGTTAAAAAAAAACTTCACCATACAATTCACAATATTTCAAAAATAAAAAGGCTCCGTTACACATTTGTACAATGTTTGTCCACATTCCACAAAAAACACTAAATAATACCAAATAACTCTAAGAAATTCGAAATCTAAAAGTTACAAGTGACCAATTTATGTTACGAGAGAGAGGGGGAGAGAGAGACGGTAGATCTAAACGCCAGGAATTCAAAGTCTGTAATGACACTCTCTCTGTATGGGCAATTTCAAGAGACTGATGGGCTCAAAATGTTTTGGGCATATGAAAGATGATGCAGTCTTTCTAGAAGCTTCTAATATGACGTAACTTTAAAAAAAATAGTGAAATCTGCACGTGGTTAATGACAAAGAAGTACGCATCTGAAACAGACTCCAGCGAGCAAGTAAGATTGATTAAAATTGACATGTTATGATAACAAAACGGAGACCTCGAGGTCTCTAATCTCGAGGCGATGAAAAGTTGTGGAAACAATTTCTATCTCCTAATGGACAAAGTTAATGTCTCTCTCTTTACATTCTACGTTATATACTTTTACTTTATGTTATGCGAAATCTGAGCATACATTTTAAGACATCCTATAACTCTAAGCTAACTAAGGAATCTGAGAATGTTTCAAAACTATATTCTAACATTTTATACAGTCAAGGAGAATATCGTTATGGAAGTACTAGCTTATAAATATATGTATATATATATATATATATATATATATATATATATCATATATATATATATATATAGATATATATATATATTAGATAGTATATAGATGTCAGATATATATATATATATAGATATTTATATATATATATATATATATATATATAGATATATATATATATGTATATATACATATACATATATATAATATATCTATACATATATATATATATATATATATATATATATATATATATATATATATATATATATATATATATATATGTATCTATATTATGTTATATATATATATATATATATATATCCATAAAATATATATACATATATATATATATATATATATATATATATATATATATATATATATATATATATATCAATTCAAGCTACAAATGTCCTTTAATATCTAAATTCACTTTACCTCCCAAATGATATATTTTCATATATGTACCGAAGGGGAATTTTTAAGTTGATAACAATTTCGTCCCACCCCCCATGGGAAAATCGAACCACCGTCCAGGTGGACGGTGGGGACGAAATCAGGACAGTCAGTGACGCTATCCAATCAGCCACAGAGACGTCACTGACTGTCCTGATTTCGTCCCCCGTCCACCTGGACGGTGGTTCGATCCCATTGGGGTGGGGGGACGAAATTGTTATCAACTTAAAAATTCCCCATTCGGTACATATATGAAAATATATCATTTGGGAGGTAAAGTGAATTTAGATATTAAAGGACATTTGTAGCTTGAATTGAATTGATATATAAATGGATCACGGTTCGATGTGATAATTCTTCTATATATATATATACTATACTATAGATATACATATATATATAGTATATATAGAAGATAGAGATGAGCGAGAGAGGAGCGAGAGCTATATAGATAGGTATATAGCGAGATAGTAGAGAGAGAGAGAGAGAGAGAGTAGATGATATAGATAGATAGAGTATATATATATAGATAGAGATGAGTATGTAGAGTACACATATGAGAGATATATCTATGAGAGATTATATATATAGAGATAGTATAGAGATATATATATTATATATATATGAGAGATATTAAAATTTATACTATTTAATAATAAGAGATATTATATATATATATATTAGTATATAGATATATATATATAATTTATATATTTATATATTATATATAAGAGTATCATACGTATATGCTATATTATATCTATATATATATTATTATCAGTAGATATATAGAGATATATATTGTTAATATATATATATAATATTAAGATATATATTAAATATTATATATAGCTATGATAATATTATATAGATATATATATATAGATATATAGATATATATAGGGGGATATATATATATATATATCATATATATATATAAATAATATATATGAGATATCTATATGTATATTTATAGATATATATATAGTATATATATAGATATATATCTAGATGTATTATAGGATATAGCTATATATATTACTTTATATAGTATATATAGAGATATATAGATATATATAGATATATATATATCTATATAGATAATATATAGATATAGAGTAGAGAGTATGATATATAGGACATAGATAGATTAGGTAGATACCTCGAATATAGGTTAGATATAGATATATATAGAGTAGAAATAGATGATATAGAGTATATATAGATATATATATATATATATGATATAGAGAGGGATATATAGATATCGATGTAGATATATATATAGATATATATATATATGATATATCTATGAGATAGATATAGAGATATATAGATATAGAGGAGATATATATAGATAGAGATAATTATATATATAGATATAGAATATATATATAGAGCTATACATATAGATATAGAAGAATAGAGAGATATATATATAGATCATAGTATGAATTATAGATATCTATAGTATATATTATATATAGTATATATATAAGGGAGATAGATGAGAATTATATAATATAGGAGGTAGTATATATATAGAGTATATAGAGATAGAGAGATAGTAGCTATAGAGATAGAATATAGATTATATATAGATATAGAATAT
>NC_087211.1:32118141-32125641 GCF_015104395.2 Macrobrachium nipponense
TACCAGGACAACTCAACAGTAGGACAACTCCACGCCATGATAAGTAAAATTAACTTATTAATGGTCATTTTAAAACATAGCGTTATAAATCCGAATAAAAGTAATTTATTAGGGATCAATTTTTAGTACATGACTTAAATTTTAATTTATAAATTTATTGAAAATTGTATGCAAGCTATTCCTCTTAAATATTCAGTGGGAGACAGTTGTGAAAAAGAAGTGACAATCTGAGTGTGTTTTCTCAAATATGGAAAGGAATGGACACTTCCTTGTACAGACCAAGGAAGACAATACGATACATATGTCCTGATAGCTGTAATGTTTTTATATATGGGTGTCATCGATTCTTTCTAATATGATTTTGTGAGTGTAAGTATAATTAATCAAGCTAACCTTGGAGTTTGCATAATCAATGCCTACTCTAAAACAGGCACTCAGCCTCATGTTAACTATATGATTGCCCCCACTTGTCCAGGTCATTTGGAGTCCTATGGAAGTTATTCCCCAACAGTTGCGTGCTCCTCAGGTAAATCATATAAGTAAATATGACAACTGTCCATGACTAGAATAGCATACACAGTATCCCTTCATAGCTTTTTCAACTTTTTTGAATTTTGTAGTAGAAGTAAGGGTCCTGTTGAGATTTCGCGACCTCAAAATGACCTACAACGAACAAGATATGAAGTTATAACATAAGGAAGCGAAATCAGCATTACCGTGTTGGAAATTACTAATGCTATATCCACTTGCTTGGTTTTAAAGACTTGTCCCCGTGGTGACATTTAAATTTCTATTTCCCTAGATATCCTCGATAGATTTCATTCATTTTACTTTTTGCATTAAAAGCTGGCACTTTTGATGCAAGAAAGTTTTTTTTACTGTGGATACTTATGAGCAATGAAGCCACCAAAATAAAGTAAACTTCTTTTTCTGTAACTTTTTCCATTTCACTAATCTCCACATCCGGTACATTTTCAATATTTTCCTTTGATGATTCGTATTCATCATCTGGCAAACAAAAGAGAATTACCATCTGTATCAGGAAATGAGCTTCATTTTCAGGGCTACGTGAAAATGAACTCGATGACATATCCCCAACGCCATTTCCTTCTACATTGCCTTTTGACCCTATCAGTGAATTGTCCTTTCCGAATAGACGAGATCTTACATGATATTTGACGGCAACTGTCGATGGGTGCTGATAACATCCTCCCATTTGCTGTGAGCATGCAACACATGCTCTAGTCCTTCTTGATTTAACCTGTGAGTCAATATGTATGAGATATATTTTGACTTCACCATTTAAAACAATTCGCAGGCTATTGCCAATCCCCTTAGAAAAGAATAGCCATTTGCTCCCAGACAACCTCATTGATGAAAATACCTCAAATGCTTCTTTTAGTGCTTTATTTCAAGGTATCAAATCAAGTCCATTCGCATTTCTGGAGGGTTTTCTCTCAAACAGTTTGTCAAATAGAGAAATGAATTTGCTTGTACCCTCAAGAAATCGGAACTAATGTTTTTAAATCTACGATGATAGTTCTGTAAAATTGAAAATTATGCGGGCGTATTTCTTGCTGATCTCTACACTGCACACGTTTGTAAACAAATGAGTTTAAAGAGGCGTAAGTAATGGATTAGATGTGGAAGTAGCTGAGCCGGTAGCCGGTTTGTCCGGACACGTGGTACTTTGGAGACACAAAGGAAAGGAAGAATCCACAGTGGCCCAATTGCAGCCTGTAACGAAAGCGATTTTGCTCTGAGTAAGGTTTTGCAATACACGTGAATGTTGATCGAGTAATGCATACGTAAGGTACAAAGACTTATGTAAATAATCACTTAAAAGTGGAGCAGTTCCTTACTGGTTAATTACGAAGAAGGCAAGCAGTTATGTTAATGACGAATTTGAAACTGGTTATTAACTTTACATATGTATTTTACTTCATAAATGGTATAATCTCCGGCTGATCATCAATAACAATGCAAGCATAACGCAACATAGATAAAACACAATACCACTAGCACACAATACAAGGGTAACGCAATACTATGAGAGCACAATCTGATTATCACAATACGATTATAACACACAACAATTAAAATACAATACAGGAATCAATCAGGGAAAATGGAAAGGAAATTAAGTCGAAAACTGAGATTGACTGACTGCTAATCTGCACTTGCACACTTACCTGATTGGAGTTTGTAGTCCATGTTCCTTAGGGCGCCGATGGGGAGGAAAATTTAATTCACTGTAGGGATACATAGGCTAGCAGCAGCTGTTTCCAAAGGGAATCAGTAGTTAAGGAGTGGGATGATCTTGCTCATCTGGAGGATTTATAGTGTCTAAGATAGATCCACAGTACTCGTAATATATGGAGAGGGTTTGCCAGAATCCTGCTAGCGGCCTTACATGTCCTTTCACACCTCTCCCATACAGTCAGTATGTGGTCTGGTATCCAATTTGGCGGCCTGCTTATCCTTCTTTGGCCTGAGCGCAACCTCCGGGGACAGGAACTCTTTCTCTTGGTTCTGGATAACCCGCAAGTACGAGGTAGAGGCAGTCAAACAGACAGGAAATGATTAAAAGTTAATCCCTTAATGGAAGTAGTCCATGAATTAGAGGGGTGAATGCGCCTGTATTTAAATGTGAATAGAATTAAATGTAAATATTATGAATAAAATAAAAAAGGCATGTTACTTTGAATTGGAGATGGCATAAACTTATTACATTACTAATTTTTACCAATAAACTAATGTACTGTGTTTATATAGAAAGACCTGCAGGATTATCATTTTGTTAATATTAATCACAAAGATTTGTAATTAGAGTTTCATTTCTTCCTATTGTTTATACAATTTTACGAGTATATAATACATAAACTCTTTGTATTCTAAAATGACACAGATGAATCTCCTTTCGTAATAAAATCACTATTAAAGTTATGTATTAAGTGTTTCATGCATCCTTTTGCTTGTATTTATTATTTTATTTGTTGGTTGAGTCACTTTTCTCCTTGGTCATTACGAACAAGTAAATGATTTATACACATTTTGTTGCTGTTGGCTGACAAATAATCTCTCACACTTGATATAATTTAAGTCATTAAATAAAATTATCTATAACTGCAAAATATTTAAATAATATTGAATCGCTAAGCTTTGCCAGAACCCGAGCGACAAAGATGACATCATGCACTTCACTCACCAATGACAAATCCCCGCGCTACCTTCACATGCATAGACCTTGTAATATGTGCACACTATGACAACCAACACGAATATGAACCATGAAATCTCTCTACGTATCGTTTGAAACGAACTAATTACTTTCGACAAAAGCTTTTGACGCTTTGACAGGCAAACACTTCTTCCGAAACTTATAAGTGCTAACTTGGGTTGTGGTTAACGTTAATTGAAGAAGAAAGTGAAGGCAGATGATAGAATTTTGCAGAGTGCTACTTCGTTTTACAACGATCTACCACTGAACAATTTGTAAATTAGAATTTAAGTTATGTATCAAAAATTTATCCTTAATAAATTACTGTTATTTGGGTTTTAAAAAACTGTTTTAAAATGACCGTTAATAGAAATCCCTTGACTGAGTTGAAAAAAGATAAAACAATACATATACTACTAACTAAAAGTCCAACACCGTAGTAATTATGGATAAAGAATTGTATATATAAAAAATGGATGAATTATTAATACTTGTAATTTTTAAAAACCAAACAAGTACTCCGTAGAAGAAGTAATAAAATTTTTCGATTGTAAATTTTAAAAAATCCTGAAAAACAACAAAATTCTCATAACTCAGTTTTTAACGAATTTACCTTCCTTGCCGTATTTATATTGGCTAGTAAAAAACATAAAGAAAATAACCGTATGAGACCAATAATCAGTTCTGTTGGTTCCGTTACTTATAAGCTTTAAAGATATCTAACGAAATTATTGCCACCATTTCCAGGAACTATTTCTGGTACCCATCTTATTAATTCGTTAGATCTGACTGACCAAATCAACGGCATTACAATCAATCCAGATTTACAGTTACTAAGTTTGGCTGTATGTTCCTTATTCACTAAAGTGCCCATTTACTCGGTATTGGAATACCTTAAAGATGAATTGTATAAATTTTATTTGCCATTAAAAATTAGCCAGGCCATAGAATTAATAAGATTATGCAAGGGTTTTACACAAACAATTTGGTATGACAATGGGAAACCCACTTTCACTTGGTCCTTCAAATTTATGTATGGAATTTTTTAATGTCTTTACTTCCCCAAGATTTAACCATTTTTCTGTAACATGGTACCGTTATGTTAATGATATTTTAGCCATCATACCCAAAGATTTGGATGTAAATGACATTTTGGCTCAACTAAATGATCAAGTCCCTTTTATTAAATTAATACTTGACTCAGAGAAAGATGAATGTTTGACTTTTTTTTGACATTTATATTGAATATTAAAAGGGAGTATTTTAATTGTAAATTTAGTATCTACAGGAAAAAGACAAATTATTTGACATATGTACATTATTATTCAGCGATCATATAAATATCAAGTTGTTTGTCTTTTCATCAATGTTTCTTCAGGCCTTGCGAATAGTCGGTTCTGAATTTTTAGATCAAGAATTCAAAAAAACGAAAAAAGGGGAAGATGGCTATGATATCCAACCGATATTATCGACATTTGTTAAAAAATAACGCTATAAAGACCTTCTTTGAAAAATCAGAAAGAAGAAAAAAAAGTGTCTTCAAACACTCTTTTTTACATCATATGTCATTAGATTCAAAGCTGTAATACCTTTTTTTGAATTGTTTAGTACAAATGTATTCTTTATATATAATGATATCAAAAACATGCTTATAAAAAATAGCCCCTGAAACGATAGCAATATTGTATGAAAAGTTCCTAGTATTGATTGTGATTTATTTTACTTAGGTCAGACCAGTAAAGAATTAAACACAAGAATAAAATACCTCAAATATTCAGTAAGAACAGATCAAACCAATAATGCTCTATTATTGCATCTAAGTGAAAAGTGCCACAGAATAAATTGGACGCAAAGCAATATACTATTACGAACTAATGAAACTATTTCCAGGAACTTGTTGGGATCCATTATGATTCAGTTGACCTGGGAAATAACCTAAATTTAAGCAATGCTTAATCTATCAAGGAAAATTGGATTAAATAAATCATTGACAAACCAAAATTAAACCCACATAAACCTTACGTAGAGCATGTATTGTTCTCCAGTAGCACATGTAAAACTAAACCAATCCCAAAATCTATAAAACCATTGTTACGTGCTTGGCCGTGCATGGTATACAATTTACTTTAGGAATTAACTGACATCTGACAAGATTGGGTGCCACGCAGGTAACAACAGAAAACAGGGGCAAAATGGTAACAAAATTGATGGATTTTAGTGAAATACAATGTTACACTTAATTAAGTTATTTTTACATGAATCAGAAGATGTATACAAAGGAGCTAAAGGCACTGACTCCGTGGAAATGAGGTTATGTTAATTCACAAATCAATTAGTGCCACTATGTAAATCCCAAAGTATGTTAAATCCTTTATGGGTAAAGAATTTATAGAATGAAATGATTATTGCAATTATCTTTATTCATAAAATAATAGCTAGCAGCTCTTCAATCTTTTCACCCTGGGACTTGAAACTGATGGCAGTTGGAACACCTTAGGACCTTGGGAACACAGGCGATGTACACAATGTCCACGGTCTCCTAATCTGCAAATTAAGAATGCACTGTAATGCTTGATTTAAATCGCGATTAATGTGACTGGGACTTGTTTACGGCGGAGAGGGTAAGTAAGCTAACACATTTACGAGATAGCAAAATAAATGAACACATGGTTGCGAATCACAAATGTTTTCCACTTCACTTATTCTCTGAAGGAGATGCAAGGATTTAGTTTGTATATGAGAGCAGGCGGAAACTAAGTGAGAGAATTGTGCGTCGAAACAAAATCCAAATCCACTGTACCTTTGTCCTCTGGACAATCGGAGCTTTGAACGCAGAGCCAGGGTTCCAAGTGACGGGATTTTGGGTGGAAAATGTGTCGGCCGTACACGAGAGTACAGACAGTAGAGGGAAGGCGCTGGGCACAGAGACCCGGTCTGGACAATGACCTGAGTTCGATGGTAATGCTCTCGCAGCAGCGGCTATCGCCGTCTTTTATTAGACTCTCCTCATCTTTGTCCTTTGTCTGTCATATTTGGGCGCCGGCGGTTCTTCGAGCTGCTGATGGTTTGCCTAGAATGGAAATTTGTGACGACAACACAGAGTTTCGGAAAAGATGGAACAATGAGAGCATCATTAAGCTGTAAGAAGAGGTACAGTTTTCGGAGGAGGAGTGAAGTGGGAAAATCTGCTGTGAATAATACTTAATAACTGAGGAATATTAGAGGTGCAGCGTCCGACGTGGGTGGTCTGGCTTCTGATTTCCTTTTATCAAAATCTAGTATGTTTCTTTTTAGATTTCTTAAAACCGAGGGCTAAAAGCAGACAAAGAATGTTTGCCTGTCACAGCTCCCCACAGAAAAAAGACATTTTGCTCCTTTTTTGGGTGTGAATGTCTAGGTAAGCAAAAGAAATCTTACTCTCTCAATCTTACTTAAGACTAAGTTTAAACTAGGTTTGCCTCGAAGATTTGACTAAGTTTTAAAGATTTACTCTACTTGACTTATATGATAGGAGCAAACGTATAATAAGTTATCCAATAGAGTGTTACAGCTGAAGGACTAAATATTTTTATCTATTCAACTTTTACAATAATATCTTATTAACTTTAACGTAACTATACAAAATGATTTTTATTCCTAACTAATTATAAGATTTTCATGCCAACTTTCATATAACGTATACGAGGACTTGTTGACCTACTTTATTACCTTGGTCAAAGTAATCCTTTAACCCCAAACCTTTTGTTTCATGAAAATGGTTTGGTATCACCGCAATGAAGCATTTTTGTCTTGTAACAACAGACGTGAGTGGTCGAGCTATCTGTATGCCAATGCTCATATTTTCTGAACACTGCTGTAGACAATTTGTTAATGGCATACGAATAATAGTTCACATTAAAAATTAAATTAATTGTTGTTAAATAAGTAGAAAAATAGTATAATAAAGAGTAATCAAAATTGCAATTTTAACTTAGTTACGTTCAGGTGTGGCAGGCGTTTGCTGAAATCCAACTTAGTTCAAAGTAGATATTTGGTGTCAATTTCAGAACAATTATTAAATGGAAGCACGTTTTTTATTTACATAATCCATCAATTTATAAAGAAGTGAGATTATAAACACAAATTTCAAGTACTATAAATATAATTTCATAAAGGCAATTATGATAGTCATTGACAGGTTATGAGGCGGAAGGCTCGGGGAGAAATTAGTAGAAGAAAGGAACATATATATCAGAGAATCATTATCATTATTTTCTTTTATTCGACACACGTCTCACCAG
>NC_087211.1:32130641-32168141 GCF_015104395.2 Macrobrachium nipponense
GGAGGAAAAACTCTTCAGTTACACTATGAATCAATTGCTAGGAGTGGGTGGATATCAAGATAAAAGAAAGAAAATGACTGGAGGAGGTACAGTAAATGGAATGAAAGGGTTGCAGCTAGGAGCCGAGGGGACACTGCAGAGGACATAAAGTAATGCCTATGTTGCACCGCGTGAGGTGCACTGACGAAAATGACTCCCAAAAGAGATTGAAACGAGATAGGATGGTTGAAAACTAGACAGACGTCACTCCAATAGATAAACATTCTTGTGTAATGATAGCTATGACAAATAATATCAGATAGGATAGCGTAAAAACATACAAGAGAGAATAATCAGAGTACAGTGATAATAACGAGAGAGAGAGAGAGAGAGAGAGAGAGAGAGAGAGAGAGAGAGAGAGAGAGAGAGACAGACAGACAGACAGACAGACAGACAGACAGACAGAGAGAATTGAGCTTTGGTGTGTGAGTCAAATTTAGTCAACAACCATAGATGTAACAAACCTATTAGGCACCGGACGCTGGCGAGACGGGTGAGTGGCAACAGCCATAACACCGTCTCGATGAAATCTTAAAAGTGCAATAAAACAGTTGACCAGTGAACTCGCACCGAACGCAATCAGCTTCCGATCACACGGGAACCACACCTCCAAGAGGAGGTATTGACATGTTAATTTAGCAAGCTCCACCTTCAAGAGGAGCGATTAACATGCTAATCCCACCTAAAAGGGGATGGGGTAAGATAAGAGAGGGTCAGCTCCACGAATCCTGACCGACTTGGGCGGAGAGCTGGAATATACACCGTCTAAGGAGGTTGAGCCATATTCGACCCTGGGGTAGCTGATTGCAGAACGACAGAACGAGAGAAGAGAGGACCAGCCACCGTCATACAATAAAGAAGCAAGACTTTGCCAGTAGTTCTAAACAGATTCTTAAGTTGTAACTTGTGTAAATGTAACTTGTATTCTTTGCAATAGTAATATCAGTAAATGTAACTTGTATTCTTTGCAATAGTAATATCAGTAATTGTAACTTGTATTCTTTGCAATAGTAATATCAGTAAATGTAATTTGCAATAGTAATATCAGCAAATATAAACTGTATTCTTTGCAATAGTAATATCAGTCTCCTAAGGGACATATTACTAATCCAGAACTACCAATTAAGAAGAAGAATAAAGACGTAAAAACCTAGAACCAGATCGCAGAACGAATCATCTAGAAGAAAGAAGCAAGTAATAGAAAATACACACGAACACTCTACAAGGCTTTAACACTTGAACACATATTTTGTCGCATAAAAAACTCTTGGAGGCTGGTTGAAGTCTTTTTGCCTTATGTATGAAATAATTCTCTTATTAAAAAATGAATCACTTGCCACTGATGACAGAGATCAGCCTAACCGAGTTTTGTCAAATATAAATTATTAATTATACTGAAGATTTTTAGTTTGACGGAATGCTAGTTTTTATTGACTACTAGTTCAAATAGCATTTTGAAACTTTAGATTATTTACTTATTAGTTATTATCATTACTTGTATTATATACAGAGCCACTAATACATCTACAAAAATAAGTATTTTTAGGCGTACAGAACATGCTAACTATTCAAGAATCAAAGGACGACATGAATGGGATTAGATGTGTAACTATAAAACACAAGTTAAATGATTTTCTAGGAAATTTGCAAAAGTTATCTTAAATACTGTGCGGAATGAATAATAAATTATCACCTTCTTCGTACAAAACATTTACTTTAACACTCGTTTTCTTCCTTCTCTGTGAACCAGTCCAAACCAGGATACTTATGGAAGCCGTTGAGGACAGTTTTACACCGTTTTTCCTTATTTTGTTTGTTCCATTATGACTTTCTTAGTTAAAGGGTAATTTTCTTAACTTCAGGTTTTATTTTCTTAAAGTAATTTCCGTTCTGAAAATTATTAAACCAGATTCGTCTTGGGTCAAACTTTAATTTCAGGTCAGTTCTACACTTAAATAAGGCATCTTCCTATATTCAGCGACATGTAATTTTTCCATCTTCGAACATGATGTTGGAAATATCACACAATACACACACACACACATACACACCCGCGCACACACATACACACACACACACACACACACACATATATATATATATATATATGTGTGTGTGTGTGTGTGTGTGTGTATGTGTGTGCGCGGGTGTGTATGTGTGTGTGTGTTATTGTGTGATATTTCCAACATCATGTTCGAAGATGGAAAAATTACATGTCGCTGAATATAGGAAGATGCCTTATTTAAGTGGTAGAACTGACCTGAATTAAAGTTTGACCCAAGACGAATCTGGTTTAATAATTTTCAGAACGGAAATTACTTTAAGAAAATCAGCCACTTTACAAATTGTCTGGGTTTAGATATTGACGGTAACACACACACACACACACACACACACACACATACATATATATATATAATATATATATATATATATATATATATATATATATATATGTGTGTGTGTGTGTGTGTGTGTGTGTGTGTGTGTGTGTGTGTGTTACCGTCAATATCTAAACCCAGACAATTTGTAAAGTGGCTGATTTTTTCAGGCAGTTTGTGAATTGCCTGGTTCACCCAGTCAGTTTATAAATCAGCTAAAATTCGCAGACAATTTACAAAGTGACTAAACTTTTGATAGATTTTCTTGGCATATTGACTGAAATGATCCTGCTACGGGTCACAAATCCCCAACCCTGACCGGCCGAGGAATGAAGCGGTAAGAAAATAACCGCAAAAGACTTTGTCAGGCTCATATATTTAACTTTCATGTCAGCTATGTTACTAGAAGCCTTGATATGGTGTTTTGATGAAAAACTAACGCCCGACAGTACAGAATTGGAAACATACAAACAAGTTAAGAAACATATCTAAATGCACAGATTTAGATCCCTCTCTTGTCCAAGCTTTCTCAAAAAATGAAAATAAACCACAGCAGGTAAACGTAGTTAGCAGTAACACGGTCAGGATAACTTGTTTTAACTGTAAGAGAACAGGGCATATCATGAACGATTGCCGCATACGTTTTTGCTCCATTCACAATACCACAAGTCATGCATACACTCGTTGTAATGCGTGCAACCATTCACAGGGTAATGCTAAAAATACATAGAACGTAGCAAATGATAATAAGAAGAAACATCCAAATAATTACAAAAAGAAATCATTTCAAGGTAATGCAGCGCAGAATCAGAAACAAGCAAATTGGTCCTCCGGGAACTTGGTTCCTAATCTGTCTACCCAAAACAATCAAAGTCAGTCAAATTTTCCGAGTGTTCAAAGCAAATTAAGTACCACATAAATCACTCCAGCGGGGGCGGGGACTGGGGCGGGGGTGGGGGGAGAATGATGTTGGGTCGTCTATATCATCATCTTTTGAATCAAATAATAAATATAATCATCTAGAACACCTGAGTGAAACACAGAATTTTCTTACGAACCACATGACCCGATCCAAAAACTCACTGCCCTACTTTGCATGCAGTTAATCTAGAATATCAACCTTTTACATTGTTTTTCGATTCCGGTAGTCCACGTAACATAATGGACCTGCGGACTCATCACTTGTTGTTTTCAAACTTCCCTATTGAGAAGTCCGAAGTCCGCCTATCAGGCATCGGAAATAATGAACTAAGCATAGTAGGCGTAACTCAGGTTCAGTTCAAGGTGGGTAAGTGTACACTTACTGATACATTTATAATTGTACAACACATTAACATGTATCCTGTTGTAATTGTAGGATATCCATCTATGTGCATTCAAAACATTGTTCTACCTCTTGCAGAGAATGGCGTGTTTATCAAAGGGAAATTCTACAAATCTTCAAACACATTAAAATCCATTTTGGACAAAAAGGAGACAGAGAGTCAAACAGCAATGTACATCGAAGGACCAATTAATTACCTGTCTCATGAACCATGATGTTACCCAAGCCACCCAACATAATTCTCGTAAACCCGTACTGGCAACCTACATGCAATCTCTCGAACTGAATACGCCATCGTATCTCTCAGTGTGCTTTAAGAAAACTTTGCCAGGATCAGAAATCTTAATCCTTCCAGACACTCTGAAAATTAATGGACTTTCCATAACACGAGCATTGTACATTGTTGACTCTCAGCATCAGGTCAATATTGAAGTCTGTAACAACTTGAATACCAATTTAGTAATCAAACAAAATCAGCATATCTTAGATATTGAAGTGTATGAATACCGCATTCTTACCGTCACTGAAATTAATCCCGCTCAACCCACTGTCGACGAGTCCCTCTTATAATCAATAAAAAGCAAAATTTATGCAGATATCCAAGATAAGGGGATTAGACAGAAATTTTTTGAACTTTTATCTAAATATCACGATGTCATTGAACACCACATATGGTTAAAGGACATGAATAAAGTTATTTACGTACTGTCGAACCATCTCCCTATGAAATTTCAGAATGAAATCAATGAAGAAGTAGATAAAATGCTAGAAGAAGGGGTTATTAGGAAGTCAAACAGTCCTCATAATTTTCCTTTAATTGTTGTGCCCAAAAAAGATCGGACTTGGCGAATTTGCGTAGATTTCCGTCGCTGAAACGAGGAAACGATTCCTGATCGTTTTCCAGTGCCATGTACTCACGATACCTTATCCCTATTAGGTCAGAATCAGTTCTTCACTTCATTGAATTTACTCAATTTCTTTCACCGCATACCCTTAGGTAAAGAGAGCATACCTTATACTGCCTTTAGCACATTCAGGGTACACTATGAATATTTGCATATGCCTTTTGGCTAACGTTGCACCCCAATCACATTTACCAGAATGATTAATATAGTGTTTGGTGACTTGCTAGGTGAAATTCTTCATGCCTATATGGACGATCTTGTAATTTTTTCTAATACCCTAGAAGAGCACTTGCATAAACTTGAACTGGTTCTCCAGAGATTAAGACAACATAATTTAAGAGTAAAAATTTCCAAGTGCGAGTTTTACAAGACTGAAATAGTCTATTTAGGCTTTACAGTATCTCATCAAGGTCTTAAAGTGGTCCATGATAAGGTGTTGGCTATCCGTAACTTTCCGGTACCTACTAACGTTAAGGGCGTACAACAATTTCTAGGGTGTTCAGGTTATTATAGGCACTTTGTGCGCAACTACTCATTAATTGCAGCTCATTTAACTGATCTTACAAAGAAAGGTGCAGATTTTATATGGTCTGAAATGCACCAACAGGCATTCGATACCTTGAAAGAGAAATTGTGCAGCTCACCTATCTTAAAATTTCCTGATTTCAGTAAGGAATACTTTGTTGCAACTGACGCCTCAGATTAGGGGGTAGGAGGGGTAGTACTTCAGCAATATGATGAACAGCTTTTCCTGATAGGTTTTTATTCACGTAATCTGAAGCCCTCTAAAAGTAAATATGCAGTAATAGACAAGGAAGGGCTAGCTATTGTCAATTCATTAGTACATTTCAAATTCATAATCTATGGTTATCCTGGTAAGGTCCTTACTGACCATAAGCCCCTCACCAACTTCTCCAAAGGCTTTGATCACAGCCCCAAAAGAACTTTGGGGCGAAGATAGGATATTTACCTGGGAAAGCATTATCCTGCAACCCCGCGCTAACATGCTCAGAACCATTAGCGGAATTAGAAGTTATTGAAACACCCGTACAAACCGTTAAAATAGCGTTCGAACAAGAAAATTCATTCATTCAAATTATCGCAAATATTGAAGACATGGGTTGGAGCACTGAACTGGTACAGACTGAGCAAAGGAAAGACCCTCAGTTAAGTAAAATAATAAATGCTTTGAACGGAAATCCTAAAGAAAAAGAATACTTAAAATATTTGCAACAGAATTACATAATCAAGGATAATACTCTGTGAAGATCTGTGACGAGAAAAACCCGAAGTACACCCCAGGCGACTAACGACCAGGTAGTAGTACCAATCTCTCTTTTACCAACTATCCTAAATTGGTTGCATCCCAATCACCTACATGGTCATCCTGGGTTCTCTATCATGTCACAAAAAGCTAAATCACTATTCTACTGGTTTACAATGATTACAGATATAAAGAAACATAAACAAATGTTCTTGATTCTTATCTAGAAACTGATTTGAAAATCTGTTTGTTTCTTTCACGAGGTAATCAATAATTTCATCATCAAAGTCTTTCTCAAAATATTCTAATGGGTTCTCTTTATCCTCAACTGTAAATTTCATGCTGGGATCAGCAACAAAAGTAAAGGGATCTCTCTCTCTCCCTCTCAGAGTCCAATCACCCAGCAATGAAAAGTCATCTTCACTCCCGCTATCAGAAGAAAAGTTCTTACCCTCAGTATCCTCAACACTAGAGGATTTAGAACTAGAGCTCTCATCATCAAATAGGTCATCAATATCAGACTCCTCGTCTAGTATTTGATTGATCTCACCTGAAGAAAAACGTCTCCTCTTTGGGACATTCATTGTGAAAGATGCAAAAGTCAATTTGTCTCAATAAACGCCCGAAGTGTACTGAAAGAAAACCAGGGCCAGGCAGCTTTCTAGCATAAGCGACCACCAGAAAAGAGTTGCCAGGCTGGAAATAAGTTTCCATTTACAGCTTATGTGTGCTCAGAGTGTTACCAAATGATGTTCCTACACTTCCTATACTGACGGCTTGACAAGCACAGTTAATGTATTGAACGTAATATCCCGTTGAAGGCGCTACCGAGTAGATCGCGGTAAACGTATTATTACGTGGGTGACGCTTAACAGGTTAACTTCTACACTCTTATTACATCAAATGCAGGGTCTTGATTACCTTGGCAAGGCTTAGCCAGTGTTACGGTATAACGTGGATCTAGCTTTTACCAATTCCATCTCTCTTTCATGTATTGCAACTTCTCTTTCCTCTTTTATCCTTTGCCTTTTATCTTCTGCTGCTTTTTCTTCTTCTCTTTCTCTCCTTTTTTTTCCTGTCTACTCTTTCTCTTTCAGCTTGTATTTTCAGCTTAATCAAACTTTCTTCTGCTTCTGTGCGTCTCAGTTCTGACTCTGCTTCATTTTTCTCTTTCTTTTCTACTTGCTTATTTATAAGATCAGCCTGTGCTACATTCAACAACTCTTGACCCAGTTCTAACTCATCTTCCTCAGTTACTCTACCAAAGTCTGTCAATGCTTGTAAGGCAATGCATTTGATTTCTGCTTTTATCATGCTGCTAGACACATGCCCACCACATGCTACTGCTAGAGCACTCCACTCTGCCTTAGTAAGAGTAGTTTCACATAACACTTGGATGGAAGGGGCTGCTAAAAATTCCTGAGTATCGAATGGAGCTATTTTCCTCAAATAGCACTTTTACAATAAAATGCAAAAACAAATATATGGTCACTCTCCTAACAAACTATATTCCTAACTTCACCAATATAAGCTAGAGTGATAATGCGATTTGTTTTCCTCCTGGGTCTCTGGGGAACATCAATACTTGGTACACAAAGTGCCAAATATCCCGGGTCTGGGTAGAATTAATACTTGTGACAAAGTGCCAAGAGTATCTGGATTTGGGCACCATGCATATATGGGGGGAAGTGGCCAAAGATCTGGGCCTGGACACCATTAATACTTGTTAACCTTAAGGGCCAGGCATCTAGTTACTACACTTAGCATTTGTACTTGTACTTCCTGGGTCTGGGACACCTTTTATTCTTGGGTCATAGTTTGATCAAGTACTTGGTTATTGATTACCTCATACAGTCAGACACCTGACCCTTCATCACAAATACAAAACAACTGAATACTCTCAAGGTAACAGTGATCCCTTGTAGAACTTAACGATCAAGAAAACAATCCTACTAAGTTCATTATAATAGATGAGGTAATCTTAATTAAAGGCTATCAGTCCTTCAACAATTTCAAATCTAACTATTTCCCTGGTTCTGATTCATTTGAGGAAAACAGCACAATTACCATTCTATATTTCTACCTAAATAAAACTAAAATATTATACCGGTAGTAAATGAAACTCTCACAAAATATTAAATACAAAAATTAGGGACAGATTTACTGGGTATAACACCACTCTTAAATTCTCCTTGAGATGCTTGTGACCTAGTTGCAATGTTACAATAGGCCTCAACATATGTTTCAGGAGATTGTATAACCAGATTGGTACGTACCTTACCTTTGGCCAAATCATTACCCATCAAAATGTCCACCTTTTTGCAAGGGAATTCCTTATCTAAGTAGGCAACTTCCACTATTCCATCAGTATAAGGACTAGTTAAAGGAATTGTTACTAGGGGAAGTACTGATTCACTTGTAAGATCTGAAACTGTTGATGAACCTTTTTGTGGGAATAATAAAGGATTTCATATTAGAACTTACAATAGTTTTACTTGATGCTGAATCACGAAGAATTGTAACAGATTTGTCCTTTACCTTACCCTGACACTTGACGTAATCAAAACCATCTCCCTTGATTGCACAATGCATCGTCTTATGTTCAGTTGGTTTAGATTTATCATTTTTCCCAGTATTAGGTGAAGAGTTTGCTTTAGGATAATTTTGTTGGTGAGAACTTTTACACTGAGGTTTAGGACAATCTTGAATTAAATGTCCATGTTCTTTACAAAATGAACATACCTTATTATCGACGACAGTTTTCTGTTTATGGTGTCCTTTATGAATTAGGGAGTATTTATCTGTCAACAAAGCTGCTTCCTTGGGTTTCTTTGCTCCTCGTTCCTTAATGTAGATAGCAATGTTAATTGGTATCTTGTGCAAGAATTCTCTTAACAACAGGAGAGACTTCAAATCTTCAAAGTTACTAATACCTGCCTTGTCCAACCATTTCTGTAACTGCTTTATCTTCAGATTACAAAATTCCAGGAAAGTTTGGTTGGGCGTCTTGAA
The DNA here is from genome assembly GCF_015104395.2 of Macrobrachium nipponense. Taxonomy (NCBI): domain Eukaryota; kingdom Metazoa; phylum Arthropoda; class Malacostraca; order Decapoda; family Palaemonidae; genus Macrobrachium; species Macrobrachium nipponense. The sequence continues at coordinate 32,139,567 of NC_087211.1, forward strand.
TGAACTGCGGAATATCTGCCAATATCCTTCTGCTGTAATAGAATAAGCACCTAAAATAGCTTTTTTAAAAATATCATAGTCATTCCCAGAAATAATCTGAGTTACAATATGCCCTGCTTGTCCTGTGAAAGAACTTCTAATTATCAGTACCCATTTATCTTTAGGCCATGCTAAGGTCCTTGCAGTTTCTTTTAACACCACAAAAATTTTCAGGTTCTTGTTCGTTAAACACAGGTAAGAGTTTCTTAACTCTAGAGACATTGAAAGATTCAGGAATATCCTTCTCCTCCTGTTTTTCTTGCAATCTTATCTTAGATACCTCACGTTCTTTCTCTACCTCTGCCTTAGCTAGCTCACGTTCTTTCTCTAATTCTGTATAAATTAGTCTTTCTGCCGATTCTATTTTTATTCTCTCTGTTAATTCTAGTTTTACCTTCTCTAGTTCTACATGCTCTCGTTCTTTCTGTAATTCTGCTTGAATTAGCCTTTCTGCTCTGTACGTTCTTTATCTAATTTTATTTTCTCCAATTCTATCTGCAATTTTAAAAGTTCTACAGCCGAATCTTCCTTATTTATTATAGTTAAGGGCCAATATTGTTTCACATCATCTTGTGAAATTATATTTTTGTCTATCAGGCAAGTCAGAGTTAGACCTAAGATTTCTTTTTTCACAGCTCCTGTCGGTACACCAATCTAAATAGCAATGGCTAAAGACAACAAATCGGATCTTGGCATACTGCAGAGTATGGTTTTCCTTCGGGTTAGAAGTAAAGTGTTTAGCATCAAAAGACATTATTAATCCAAAACAATAGGTTCACAAGTGCCGAATAGGGCATAGAGATTCATTCAAAACTCTAATGAGAAGTTAGGAGAAAAACTAGGCTGGCTATGTATACTGTGAAACCTAATTACATAATTGGTTCATGAAACTCTAGCTCTCCAGTACAAACTCAACTTAACACTTATGTTATTAATGAAGCGTGGAGCCTGGCTTACTCTTGAAGTATATATGCTGGACTCTACACCCAATCACAGTGTTTACAAAATACATTTACGTTTAAAATTATCACTAAATTAAACCAGTCGTAATACAAACACAGGATATACTTAGCTCTTAAATTTATCAGACCCCGGACAGGCCCCCAAATGTGACGTTCCTAACTTTTAATTCTTCTTCCTAGCTTAAACCCATTTTTATATGGGGTCGCCATTGCGAATGAGTCATCTCCATCGATTTCTGTCCTGTGCCTCGTTCTCATTTATACCTTCCAATTCCATATCTTCCCCTACACAATCACGCCATCTCTTTCTTGGTCTTCCCTTCTTCCTTCTACCCTGCACTTCCATTTCCATCGTATGTCTTCCAACATGACGTTCCTCCCTTCGTAACAGGTGTCCATACCATCGAAGCCTTCCTTCCTGTATTTTCTTCGATATTTCAGCTACCTTTGTCGATCCTCTTATATACTCATTTCTAAGCCTATCTTCCCTTGTTACTCACGACATCCATCTCAACATTCTCATTTCTGCTACATCCATCTTCTTCTCCTCTGTTTTCCTCATACTTGCTGTTTCTGTTCCATATAACATTGCTGGTTTGACCACCGTCCTATGGAACTTTCCTTTCAGTTTCAGAGGGACCTTCTTGTCACAGAGGACCCCTGATGCAGACCTCCAGTTATTCCATCCTGCCTGAGTTCGGTATCTCACCTCTTGGTCCATGCTTCCACTATCCTCTAATACGGACCCTAAGTACTTGAACTTCTGTACTTTCTTTATTTCTTCCCCACCCAATCTTATGCTACTTCCACCGTCCTCAGTAATACCGGAACACATATATTCGGTTTTTGATCTGCTTATTCTCATTCCTCTCTCCTCAAGTACTGCTCTCCACCTCTCCAACCTCCCCTCCAACTCCTCCCTCCCCTCTGAACACAACACAATGTCATTCGTGTATAATATGCACCATGGCACTGCTTCTCTAACATCCCTGGTCATTACATCCATCTCGATGTTGAAGATGAATGGGCTAAGTGCTAACCCCTGGTGTGATCCAACTCCTATCTCAAATCCATCCGTCTCTCCAACACTACTCCTCACTCTAGCATACACATTCCTGTACATCTCCTGAATAATTCTGACATACTTTTCCGTCACCATCTTCTCCCTCAAACATCTCCATATTTCTTGCCTTGGCACTCTGTCATAGGCCTTTTCAAGGTCTATGAATACCAGATGCAGGTCTCGCTGTTTTTCTCTGAATTTCTCCATTAGCTGCCTTATGCAAAATATTCCATCCATTGTGCCGCTTCCCTTCATAAATCCTAACTGTTCCTTCCCTATTCTAACTTCCTCTGTCAGCCTGCTATCTATTATTCTTTCCAAAATCTTCAACGTGTGCGACATTAGTTTTATACCTCTATAATTACTGCATTCCTGGACATCAACTTTACCTTTAAATATAGGTATCAATATGCTTTCCCGCCATTCTTCTGGTATCTTTTCCTGTTCAAATATTTTTACCATCAGATCATACAAGATGTCTACCCCTTCCTCTCCTAAGGCTTTCCAAACTTCGACTGGGATTAAGTCAGGTCCTGTTGCCTTCCCATTTCTCATTCTTTTTGAGGCTTGTATCACTTCATCCCTAGATATCCCCATTACCATTCCCATGTTTACTTGTCCATCCTCTCTTACAAGTCTTTCATTTTCTTCATTTAGCAGTTGTTCGAAATACTCTTTCCATCTTTTCAGGATGTCTTCTTCCTTTTTAATGACCGTACCATTCCTATCTTTCATTTGCTTAATATGGGTGATGTCCTTTGTTCTTTTATTTCTTACTTTTGACAGTTTGAGCATCTTACTCAACCCTTCCTTGGTTTCCAGTTCATTATAAACCTCTTCATATGCCCTTGCCTTAGCTTGAGCTACCACCCTTTTTACTTCTTTGTTTCTTTCTCTTAATCTTTCTCTGTCCTCCTCCAGCTTTGACTCTTCAAATCTCTTCTTTGCCTCCCTTTTACCCTTCACCACTTCCCCCACCTCTTCTCCCCACCACCAGCTCTCCTCTTCCTCCCATACTATTCCAGATGTTCCCCTAGTATCTCCTTTCCATGTCTTTTAATCACTGATGCATTATGCCTCCACCATTCTCCCACATCTTCAAATCCCAGATCAACCTCTCCCAGCACTCTTCTCCTGAACTCTCTCTTCTAACAATTTATACCACTTGATTTACTTTACCCCATTCGTTTTCGTTTCCTTTTCTCTTTTCATCTTTAAATCCACACAAAGGAGCCTATGTTGGGGGGCCACGCGGTCACCTGGGATAACTTTACAATTCCTAATTCCACCAGCCTTGATCTATTGTAAAGGAGGTAATCTATTTGTGTGCATCTACCGCCACTCCTGTATGTTATCAAGTGCTCCCTCTTCTTTTTGAAGAATGTGTTCACTATTGCCATATCAAAGGACACGGCAAAGTCTACTATACTCTCTCCTTCTGGGTTTCTCTCCCCAATCCCATGTCCTCCATGCACACGTTCAATTACATCCTTTTCATTTCCGACATGTCCATTAAAGTCTGCCCCCACTACAGTCCTTTCCTGCTCTTCCAGTTCTTGAGTTACCTCACTCATTTCGTTCCAAACGGCTCTTTTCTTCCTCTGTGCAGCCCACTTGTGAATCATAAGCGCTAATGATGTTCATTGTTTCCCCTCCATAACATATCTTCACTCTCATGATGCGGTCATTCTTTCTACTCACTTCCGTCACTGCAGTCTTCATTTCCCCCGACAACAATACACCAAAGCCATTCCTACCCTGCTCATTTGCTCCACTATAGATTAGCTTGTAGCCATCCCCCAGTTCTTTAGCTTTATTACCCTTCACTCGAGTTTCCTGCACACACAAAATATCCACTCTCTTTATCCTCATCAACTCCGCCAACTATCTTCCTCTTCCTGTCATAGACCCAATATTGAGCTGGCCTATTCTGATCACGTTCCTTACTTTTAATTACTCTTCCTTAATTAACCTGATGACAAATGTAACGGCAAATGTTTTTCTTCACAATCATTGATGCAAGAACGGCACATGAAAAAAATTTATTCAGTGATTTTCACAGATTACACTTCACAGCTAAATATCTAGATGGTACTAATTATAAGATTGTAATATACTTTTCCAACAAATGCACTGTAATCAGGGTGTAGAAAACAAAGCACGTAAACGATATTAAATATAATATATAAAGTACTTGCATATTATTTACAACACTTAACTCCAAACAAGTAGTAATGAATAAGATAACCAAACTTATGCAAGCAGTAAACCAGACTCAACTCTGGACGTATGATTTACGTCCAAGGTAAACTTATTTTAAACAAAGGATTCTAATTACTAGAAACCATACAAAAATTCCATGGATGAATGTCCCAGGCGATGATAGTGGAGGTTTAAAAAGATAAGATATCTTCAGCAGTCAATAGATGACGTAGAGTGTAGGGGCTGCAGCAATTCCTAGATGGTGCTGAAGATAGTTGGCAGAATAGCGGACAAAAGAATCCTTAAAAAAGAGGGTAGCAGATCCTCATATATATATATATATATATATGATATATATATATATATATATTTTTATATATATATATATATATATAAATTATATATATTCGTATATATAATTTTAATATATATAGATATATATATATATATATATATATATATATATATATATATATAATATATATATTATATATATATACATATACATATATATATATATACACATATATATGCATATATATATATATATATATATATATATAGTATATATATCATAAGTGAATACCAGACGAACAATAATAGGCCGAAATTCGTAGCCGAACGCTTTCCTCCTCTTTTTTTTTATTGTGCCTCGACAATGGCTTATAAGAGGACGAAAGCGCTCGGCTTCGAATTTTTACCTATTACATTTCCTGTGTAGATACATAGATATTAAAGGACAAGCTACCATTGTCCTTTAATATCTAATTCGCTCCACCTCGGAATTAAAATATTTTAATATGAGCCGACGAATTTTTTATCAACTAAAATATTCCCTTTCTGTTAATATATGTGAAAATATATTAATTCGGAGGTATAGCGAATTAGATATTAAAGGACTTTTGTAGCTTAATGCATTGTATGAATCACAATGGTGTGATAAGACTTATATTCATATATACATACCTATATATACACGTGTAATTGTAATAGCCACAATACTTTGTAGTCACAAGAGTATTCAAAAAAAGGGTAAAGATTTGAGAAGTTAAGAGGGCATTGTGGCTATTACAATTACATATGTACCTTGTAAAATTGACCAGTAAATTCTGTATATTATATATATATTATATATACTATAATAATATATATATATGATATATCACGTATATATATATATATAATATTATACATATATATATATAAATTTATAATATATATTTATTAATATATATATATACTATATAATATAGATTACATTTAATATATATATATATATATACATAATTATATATTATAATATATTATTATATATATAATATATATATATCTATACGTAATTATATTATATATATATATATATATATTTATATATATATAGATATAATATATAATATAATATTATATTTATACGTATATATTAATATATATATAGATTATATATATTATAATTATAATATATATATATATAATATATACATATATATATATATATGTGTGTGTGTGTGTGTGTGTGTATATATATGTATATAGATATATATATATATATATATATATATATATATATATATATATATATATATATATCGAGCTACAATGTCCTTTAATATCTAATTCGCTCTACCTCGGAATTAATATATTTTCATATATGCTTAACGAAGGGGAAGGGGTTTTTTCTCGATAATAGACTTGCCTGGACCAGGGCGCGAACCCATGGATCCTTTCAAATCCAGGAACGTCAGTGAAGCTTTTACCTACTACACCACCGCGAGAGGCCTCTCGCGGTGGTGTAGTAGGTAAAAGCTTCACTGACGTTCCTGGATTTGAAAGGATCCATGGGTTCGCGCCCTGGTCCAGGCAAGTCTATTATCGAGAAAAAATTCCCCTTCGGTTAAGCATATATGAAAATATATTAATTCCGAGGTAGAGCGAATTAGATATTAAAGGACATTGTAGCTCGATATATGTATATGAATCACGGAAATGTGATATGACATGTATATATATATATATATATATATATATATATATATATATATATATATATATATATATATATATATATATATATATATATATATATATATATATATATATATATATATATATATATGCATATATATATATATATATATATATATATATATATATATATATATATATATATATATGCATATATACATATATATATATATATATATATATATATATATATATATATATATATATGTTTATGTATATGTTACGGCCATTTTGCAAAATTGATCATTTTACAAAATTGCCAGCCATTATGCAAAAGGACCAAAGTCGTGGTCATTTTGCAAAATTACCTAAATTTCTCAACATTTTGAAAAAACGACCAAGATTTTGGTCAGTTTACAAAATTATCGTTGGTCAGTTTACGAAATGTCCATATGGCAAGCAGACAGATAAAAAAAAGCGAGGGATTGATAAAACGTAGTGAACATAACTAATTTTATTCATTTTCAGAAAATACAACTTTGGAATACATCAAAACGTATAAAGTTTTAGCAAGTAACTACTTGAATGCACACAAAGTACTACGTTGGTCGTCTTTTCCTGGCTTTCAACAGTGCCTTACTGACAACAGTGTCACCAGTCAGCTCCCATTACTATTGTGGAGAGAGATTTAGGGGGCGGGGGGGGGGGGTAATAAGTGAATGATCGACAATTATACAGTACAATTACCCGTAGTGGGAAACGAGTAAATGAACCAGTAAATGAACTAATATTATAAGAGATGATTTGGAAAAGTGAATGACAAGCTTTTTTTCCATCTGCCTGCTTGCTGTATGGAGATTTTGTAAACGGACCAGCAATAATACTATTTATTTTGTAAACTGACCAAAATCTCGGTCGTTTTGCAAAATGTTGAGAAATTTAGGTCATTTTGAAAAATGACCATGAATTTGGTCCTTTTGCAAAATGTTGAGAAATTTAGGTCATTTTGCAAAATGACCATGAATTTGGTCCTTTTGCATGATGGCCGGCAATTTTGTAAAATGACCAATTTTGCAAAATGGCCGTAACATATATATATATATATATATATATATATATATATATATATATATATATATAATATATATATAATATGATATATATATTATATATAGTTATATGATAATATTGATATAAGATTATATATATATTATATCTAGGTATATATATTATATATATCTATATATATGATTAGTATATAATAATATATATATATAATATATTGAGTGTGTGTGTATATATATAATTATATACTAAGTATTATATACGTAATATAGTATATATATTAATATATTAAATAGTATATATAAGCTAATAATATCAGAATATATTAGATATCTTATATTAAATATAATATACATGTATATATATATATATATATAGATATTATATATATAATATATAATATATATATAGTATATATATATATATATATATATATATATATAGTGTGTATATATATATATCTAATTTATATATATATACTATTATATATATATAATATATGATATGATATATATTTATATATATATATGATACTATGATATATTATATATGTGTGTGTGTGTATATATATACTATATATATAATAGATAATATATAATACTATATATTATATATATATGTGTGTGGGTGTATATATATATATTCTATATATATATATATATATATATATGTATATATATATATATATATATATATATATATCAATAATCAAAGTCCACAATTATGTAAAATGTGTATTAAAAATACATAAAAGACGGGAGCTTTCGTCTACTTGATCAGTAGACCTCATCAGCCGTACTGATTTTTCTTTTCAAAATTATATACAAAAAAGTTACGAAGGACGGGCAGGACTCTGGAAACGTCTCCAAGGGAGATAACCACCAAAACAAACTCTCTTAATTATGTTAAGAGAGTTTGTTTTGGTGGTTATCTCCCTTGGAGACGTTTCCAGAGTCCTGCCCGTCCTTCGTAACTTTTTTGTATATAATATTTGAAAGAAAAATCAGTACGGCTGATGAGGTCTACTGATCAAGTAGACGAAAGCTCCCGTCTTTTATGTATTTTTAATACACATTTTACTAATTGTGGACTTTGATTACTTGAAGATTTTCCAGTCACGTTATGGTGATTTTTTGAGAGATATATATATATATACACACATATATATAATAGATGTATATATATGATATATATATATATATATATATATTATAGTAGATATATATATATATATATATATATATATATATATATATATATATATATATATATATACATATATGTAATTTACAAATATCCACTCGTAACATAAGTAAGCCGCCTACAATTCAACCATATTTCACATGAAATAAAGACAAATTAATTTCCCTAATTCCAGATTAGAATAACCCTGAAGTAGTTCCATATGTAACATGTTTCTGCTCTTAATTAGAGCTCATTATAGACCTTTTTATGTTATAGTAATTAGTCGGATTTTAGTTTTTTTCCTATATTTCCGAAAATACGGCATTGGATACTTTTTAACCAACTTTTTTTTCTGTAACTACTAATAAAGCAAGAATGTCTCAAAGCAACGGATTACGAAAATACTATTTTGCAAGGGGTATTTCGGTGTAGATCAAACCGCTTTGCAATAAAAACTGCTAGAATCAGCAAAAAAAAATTTTATCTATAGAATATCATAGAATTTAAAGTTTGTCTGTCCCCTGTGTAGTATATATATATATATATATATATATTATATATACATATATATGTATATATTTATATATATATATATATACATATATATATATAGTATATATATATATATATTCTTATGTTAAAACAAGATATGTCTCAAGCATGAAATGCCCATTAAAACACTCTGGCTCAATGCTAAGGACTATATTTCGGTAGCCTGACTCCCACCATTATCATGTAGTGAATGACAGAAGAAGTTACATTTGCGAAATATATAGTGGGATATATACCCTTAGTTGATGCCTGGGGTCACTGCTAAGCCGGCTTGGGTTCAATTGTTTTAATCCGCTTCATCATTGCCAGAAGGAAGATATTGCCTATATGGTCGGAGTCCCGGGCTCCATTGGAAAAGTTGATCCTATTATCTTATTGTTTTATCAGTGAAGATTCTACCATCTGATATTTGTATCGACAGCCGCTTTTTTTTTTTAAATTCGAGATGCGTTTCAATCCATGGCATGGTTTGTGTTATTTATATAACTTATCACTATTCCTACAAGGGATTTCATGGACTCCTATGTCTTTAGAAACTGCTTCCCCAGTGTATTTAGATAAGTGAAGACAAAAGGATTAAGGTGACCTAATGTTTGTGAGATCTCTCGTAAATTATCCATGTGAGGGATTATGATTCTGTTTGTGTGTGAATTTTTCCTTTTCTTTGTTTTCTGTTGGTTTGTAAAAAATGCTCTTTGCTTTATGTATGGATTTTTCTATATGTGATTGGGGTATTTTAACAAGTTAAGGTCACTTCTGATTTTTTCAAGTTCTGGGGACCATATTCTCAGGCCTCTAAGAAATAAGTAACTTGCTATGCCGAGTTTAACTGAAATGTCATGATAGCTGTAAAAATGTATGTATAAAAGTGAGAATGTTGCTTCCCTGAAGACAGTGAATTTGTAGTTGTTATAAGTTCTGATGATTAAGACATCTAAAGAGGGTATTTGGTTATTGTTTTCCCATTCTACTTTAAACTACCTTTGATAAATTAACAAAAAAACTCGAGCCATTTGTCCAAATAGATTTCTTCAGAAAAATCAGAAAAATATAGACATTTTGGGAAAATTTCAAGCAATCAATCCCAAATTACCTTATTTCTAAGCTGGAGCCTTTAACTACAGAATTTCAAAATGGTTATCCGAGTTACTATCCCCCATTTTATGAACATTTTCCTCTAGTTATATGAAACACGTAATTACCCATGAAAGATGTATTTACGTTCCTTAAAAACTAACTTGAGGCATTTACTGACCACTTTCTCATAGAATTAAATAGAATAATACAAATTGTAGAGCTCTGCGTAACTAGTAACGTCTTTTCCTTTGGTGATGACTTTTACCATAAAAAAATTCAGTTGCAGTATGGGGAGTCAGCTCAGTCCTGTGTTAGCAAACTCATATATGGAGTTTTTTGAAACAGTAATTATAAAGCCTATCAAACCTGCAGATATGATTTGGCCTCTTTATGTAGACGACATTTTAACATACCTTGTTGTTTTATCAGTGAAGATTCTACCATCTAACATTTGTATCGACAACTGATTTTGTATAAAATTCGGGATGAGTTCCAACCCATGGTATGGTTTGTGTCATTTATATGAGGGAAAATATATATATAAATATATATTATAATTTTTATATATATATTTATATATATATATATATATATATATATATATATATATATATATTACACAAGAGACGGACAAGTATATTCTTAAATGGTTTTCGATAATACATTTATTCAAAATCGCTTCCTAAATTTGGACTGAAAAATCCCATCAAGAAGGGCTCGAGAAATTAAGATAAAAGAAAATTGACAGTAATTCCACAGAAATAATCACAAAAGAAAAGTCAGAATATAAAAAAGTGAAAATCGACTAATAAGGGAAATTTTGCAGAGGAAAAGGCAAGACACTGACTTTTTCCACTTTTAATTAAAAATGAAAAAAATACAATATTTACATTAGTTCAAGAATTAAAATATTGATTACAAGATTTTTTTCGTGACAATTTTCTTCAGTTTTTCTCCATACAAAATTAATGCCAACCATCTCACACAATTCAATCTCCCCCTAGGAAAACAAAAAGTTTCATTTTCAATAAACGCCTGATACAGCTTATCAATATACAATACACATAATTACAAATAAGGAGAAATGCAATGTTCCTATCTTTTTTTTTACATTTAACTTTAATGTCTAACGTTAATAATTTGATCCATTCCTTATCTTCTACAGGATATTAATCTGAAATTCACTTCTAAACCATTGAAAAATATTTTTAACTCGTTAAGAAAAATATGAAATGTGTATTCTTCTTAGCCACAGTACTCGCAATTACCATTTTTCCCAATCCCCAACATTTCTAGTCTTTCATTAGTAGGTACTCTTTCATGTATAGGTACTTAAGCATAACCTCTCTCGCAAGACGATAACTGGATTGTTAACGTTCTTCCATATTCCACTACACTGTAGCAACGGTAAGTTCCTTTCTACCAAGGGTTGTGACTTACCAATTACTATCTCGTATGCAGCTTTGCTTTTCATGCTGGGAAATTTCCTTCTTTTATGTATATTTCTTACGTTTTCTATCACACCAGAGTAATAAAAGGAAGATAAATAACTTAATCTTAAACTATAGTAGTAAATATTTAATAATTTTCCTTCAACTGATTCTTTATGACTTGGGGCTGTTGAAACTGCGGCTTTTTTATGAAAAACATATATAATACCTATCCCCCCCTCACTTTTAGGCAACAACAAAGTTCTTCTATGGATGGGCTGATAACTTCCTCGTCATAAATACCTAAAAATTAAGGACTTTATTTTATGTGAGTAGATCTTACTCAATGGAAGCGTACGAGATAGTGCCATTCTTTTGATGGGGCGAAATGAAGATTCGAAAATCCTTCTTACATAATGTGACCAGAGTCCCACTTTTAGGCGGGACAGTCTTGCTTTTTTAACGTCTGTCCCGCTTTTTTTAAAGTGCATTGTCAGTCCCCAGTATTTGGATCGAGAAATTGAATACATAAAAAAAAATTAGGAAATATTTATGTTATCCTTCACATATATTAGATATTTGCTATGATAAAGCCCACAAAATGTTTTATAATATAAGTAACAAGAAGGAAGAAAATTCTAAGAACATTCTCATTTGCCTTATTTTAACAGATTTGAAACCATTAAATCATTGTTAAAATCCTTTAAGGTCAACCTTGTTTTTTTTCCTATAATAACACACTAAAAGGAATGTTAATAAAAATGGCCCCAGAGAAAGTAACAACATAATATATAAAATTCCATGTATGGACTGCCCCTCCTTTTTTCTCGGACAATTGAGCAAGGGCTTGTAAGTAAGATTAAAACAGCATAAATATTCTGTCAAAACTGGGCAAACATCTAATGCAATATTCATTCATTTAAGTGAAAACAATCACCAGATAAATTGGATTGGTAGTTCAGTAATTACAAGATGAAAAGATGTCTTATCACGAAATCTTTTAGAATCTGTCATTATACAACTTACTTCCCATTGTAATTTCATTATTAGTCATAGCCTGTTTCATTTAGACCCTTGTATTTATAACATGTTTAAGAATGACCTCAAAGATATAATTACAGACTTAAATACAAATAAGCTGCCTTATAGATATTTTCTTTGTATACGTATGTTTAATACGTTTTGTGAATAAGTTTTTGCTTACCAAGATATGAATGTGGTCAGCTGCCGCCCTGTATAATTGTCTTGTCCTTGTGTCTGAGCAGTTGGACTTAATCTTTTTGTTCTTAAATTGTACCCATGTTTATGCTTGTTTGGAAAGGTTACTCATTTTCCAGGTGTGTTGGATTCTAGGTACAAATCTCCCTATAATCCCTATCTGTCACTTATACGAACTCTCCTTGTACTCTCAGTTTCTCATGTAAGTCAGTTTGTCTGCTAAATAAAGGATGGTAAGTCTAAAAATCTTGCAGCTACTCATTGTTTATCTTTCCTTTGTGGCTTATACCTCTATATATATATATATATATATATATATATATAATATATAATATATATATATATATATATATATACATACAGTGGGACCCCCTTATTCGCGTTCTCCGGATTCGCGGACTCACACATTCGCGGATTTCTTTTAGGAACATTTCCCTGCATTATTCGTGGAAAATTTGCACATTTGCGGTATTTTTTCTATGAGAAATATCTACAAATTCCTGGTTTTTTGTCAGTTTCATCATAAAATGCACTTTTTGTGACAAAATTTAAAAAAAATCAGGTATGAAAATTTTTAGGGCTTTTTCTTGAGTTTTAAAATAGGCTGTTTTTAGCATTTTCATATGGGCTCCAAACATTCCGGGTTTCTAACTATTCATGGGGGCCATGGTAGGCATCCCCTGCAAATACTGGGGACTCCACTGTATATATATATATATATATATATATATATATATATATATATATATATATATAATATATATATATAAATATATAATATATATATATATATATATATACTATAGTATATATATATATATATATATATATATAAAATAACTGGGGCCACCGCCTCCGTTATTCACTTTGGTAGCGAAAGCCATAGCAGCAGGCGACTGGTTTTGGCAACACATTTTCCCTCTCTCTCTCTCTCTCGACTGGCAACAGCTCTCTTTCTCTCTCTCTCCCTCTCGATACACCGCCCCTCCATTAATTGAATAACTCAGATTATTACAGGAGGATTAAATGGAATGATAACTCAAAGTTCAGATAACTCAGATAACCCGGTAATTAACAGTCTATTCAGTAATTAGTCAAACACCATTTATACAAAGAATAATTCCTACTCCTCTCCAGAATATAGTTCCCTCCACTAGGACCGCCTGTTTAAAAGAACAGGAGGAACAACCTATAAGCATACACAATTGTAAATACAAACTCAAAAGATTAAATGAAATAAAGCATCTTTACAAAATATCAAAAATACAGTTAAGCCACACCTTTGGCTAAAGCACAGTAATTCTTACCCATTTCCAGCCAGTTTCACTTCACTACATAGAAAAACATTGGCAGAGCCATCCCGGCATCTGCCTTCTCTCCCCTCTCCGTCTCTATGGTTCAGGCTAATTACATGCTATTATGAACAGACATAGCTCATATGGATGCATGAATTCGCACCCACCGTTCACGCCCTGAAACCACTTGTAACTGGTTTCAAAGTCACCTCTGACGAACGCCCATAACTACAGGACGAACGTTGACCTGCTTAGGTAAGGATCTTAATGTCACACCATCCAACAAGACATATCAGCATTTCTAAGCTGTCGCTTGGACACTCAGTCTCCAGGGAAGCTAAAAACGATGACTCCCCAATTTCTAAGGAATGTCAAAGCAAGTGACATACAACAATGTCTCATACATATCATATTATATCATATTATCAGTCTTTATATGTTACACATATATATGCATATATATATAATATATATATATATATATATATATATATATATATATATATATATATATATATATATATCCCGCTTTTACAGAAAAGAATCTGGTCACATTATTCTTACACTTGGAAAACAAGGAAAAATAGTAGAGCCAGGTGTTTGCATGATCAAGAAGCTCCCAGTCCAATTCAGTGCTCATTATTTGCAATGTTAGATAATGTGGACGGCACCTTTGTCCTCTTCTGATGAATGTAACTGATTCCTTTTTGGAATTTTCTAACTCCAGTTACTCCAATATGAGGTTTACACTTGATAAAGAAGAGATTATTGACCTCCATTTCTTGACTTTCTGGTCTTATGACTTATAAAAATTTTACAACAACGATATTTAGGAAAAAGGTTTACAGAATTATAGTGTATTTATGAAGTTATTGCCTTTATAATTTTAAAATAAATTCTATTGCCCCTATCTTTCACAGGGCCCTTTCCCTCACTTCTTTTTGGAAAGCTTTCCACGCTGAAGACACTTTTCATGTTAAAAAAATTTAAAACACAATTATTATTATCCTTCAAAAGTAGTTTTAAAAACACTCAGTAAAATGACTAAACAAGAGGTTTTTCACAGAATGAAATACTCCTTCGGTATCCCAACTGTACTTTTTTGACAATTGAACTTACTGTGATCACACTGAAGAACAAAATTTACCAACGTCATTAAAACACAAATTGTTGCTGTGAACGTTAAACTTATACCAGTTAACCGTTTGACGATGGACTCTACCTTTAAATTTAAAGAAATACTTTGTGCAATGACGTCATACGGGGTGGTGCTCGTAGTGTAACTCGGGGTCGGGGATTTATGTTGTATCCACTAGGATGCTTGTAAATGTATGGATTGATTCTCACAGAGAGGCACGTTTTTGTACTGGGGAGGAAATCTTCAAAAAACCCTGACACTATATACAAATATGTATATATATATATATATATATATATATATATATATATATATATATATATATCTTATATATATATATATATATATATATATATATATATATATGTATATATATATATATATATATAGAAAATGATGATGAAATGGTGAAGGGTGAAGCTTATCAAGGGTGGTGAACAGTAACGTAGTCAACACGTCTTGTGAACTGTGACGTGGTTATGAGTTAAAGACACTTCTGCACAAAACTCTATGAAAGAAGGAAAAGTGAGGCGTAAGGACGGTTAGTACAAAAGCGGCTTATTGGGCGTGAATTTTACACACTTAGTTTACTTTTTTTTCTAGAAACCCAACTGGCTCCAGTAAAGCAACTTATTTGTAGAAGATGGAATCTACATACACACAATGGGAATTTTTTTTTATCTTTTATTATAAAAATACAATTACATTCCAATAATTTACATGATTTGAATAATTCTCGTAATAAAAAATATAAATATAAACTTAAATAACATTTTGCTTCAAAATCAATATAAATAAAAATAAAAACACATAGTTTAAAAATTCTTTATTTACATACTTGGATTTATTGCTTGTATATCTACATTTTATATACATCTTTTGTAATTCTAATATATTTTTCAAAAGAACAATTATATTTTGGCAGCTACTGTTGTGTTTATAACACATCCACAAACAACACAAATAGCCGGTGATCAATAAAATGGTAGTGTTTTTATCAACAATTGATTTTCCTGCTATATCATAGAATAATGGTTTCTAGGAACTATGATAATTTAGTTTACGGCATTTCCTAAGAATTGAATCAAACCATTTTACTATATTTTTCTTTTCTCTACAGAAGTAAAAAATAGGCATTTGATACATTGATCACATGTTGAGTTTTCTAATTTCAGCATATAGAGCCTTTGTTTTGTTGCTAGAGAGTCTTGAACATACCTTAACACAAATTCCCTTTCCTCTACTTTAATGAATGTACTATTTCCCCAAATATTTTTCCATTTAAGTGTGGGATAATTATTTTCTACTACTGGGGGTTCTTTCCTCCAAATGACTGAATACTTTTCTCTGTTATGTATATATGGAAAGAATTTGTTGTGATATGCTTTCCTAATATCATCTACTACCAAAGATAATATTCAGGGGTAAAACATGCTATTTCTGATAAATCATCTAGTTGTATCATACCATTCAGTCTTACAGAACAATAATACCCGGTTAACCCGTTACAGTTTATTATACTTTTTAAACAAGTTACACTGAATATTGATCTTGCCTTTTCCTCAATACTTATTATTCCTAAACCTCCTTTTAACTTTGACAAATGCAGGGTACTACGTTTTACAGTCGATACATACCACATCATATATACTTGAAAATAATTGCATTCACATTTTGAGCTTGTTTTTTACTTAACGGAAGTGTATGAGCTACATACCAAATTTGGGACAATATCCAAGTTGATTATTAGTGCTTGCTGGTAAAGTGTTAAATACCTTTTACACCATATGTTAACTGCCTTTTCAATGTTTTTCTCTATATCTGACCAATTTATTTCCCAAGTTTCTTCAAACGAATTGCTGAAGTAAATGCCCAAAATTTTAGCACAGTCCACAACTTTGAAACAAGCTAACTTCCAGTCTCTTCTGCCCGACAATTCACCAATTCCTAAGATGGCAGATTTTTCAATATTTGATAATGAGTCAGTTGCTGCTTCAACTTTATTTCATAGTGAATTTCTATTAATGAATCATCGTCTGCAAAAATTACTGTTGTATCATCAGCATATCCCTGTACTTTAATTTTATCATTGTTTGGTAATGTAGGGGGTACAATTTTTGTACAGGTTTTTATTGCCAGGTACAATGGTTCTTGGAAAATGACAAACAATAATATTAATAGTGGAAAACTTTGTCTAACCGACCTTCTTACATTAAAGGTTTCTGTAAACTGCTGTAAAGGAGTCTTATACGAACCTTTGCCGAGTGTACTTAGCTAAATCTAAGGTTCGTCCAAACTGCATCACAGGCAGTCCACCCAAGGAAATGGCGAGCGCAAGTGTAGATCACTACAGTGCGACTTTAGGACACCTGAAGAGGACTGATTCAATTGGCCTACAATTTTCTGTTCGACAAAATTATGAGATGGCATGTTTTTTCATTTTTGACAAATTGGGTTTGGAGAAGATAGACATAGCAGGATTCCAGCAAATGGCCAACAACAGGGTTATAGCGAAATTTTAAGAACACCTGCTTTTTGAAGAATTCGTTAAAAAGTTTGATGACAAGCTGATTGAATTTGGCAGGGGGAAAACAGTATGAGTAGTAAACTTAAGCAGTGCAAGAACATATGTTTCCATTCGTTATGCTGCATTTGATATGAAATATGAGATCCTACTTGGGGTTTTGAGCTATTACGTTAAAGTGTTTTTTATTGGACACAATCGTTTTTCGTATGGGAAAGCTAAAGGTTTATTGAAGGGAGTCGTACACTTAAGATGTCATGAAGTGTAACATTCCATCGTCAATGACTATTTGCGGACATACGATTGCCTTTCTGTATCAGGGCCAAGTGCAGACATATTATAAATGTAGAATTGTTGGTCATATGGCAGTGAATGTGAGACGGAAAGGGAGGGGAGACAAAACTTTTTGAAATTACAGATTTTCCTTGTTTATCTACTGAGAGACCAGTATCGAAGGGAATAGTGCAGAAAAGTGACATAAAACCTGGTAATCGAAGGAGATAGGATAACTAATGGAGAGAGCATGAACTTCGATATGAAGGTAGAAAACTTTAGTGTGGAAACGGTAATTGAAAAAAGTAGCTACCAGGTAGAACATGTACAGCCTACTGTGTTTTCCGATTACAGTGACATTGAACATACTGCAGAAACTCATGAAATTTTAGAAGGTTTGGTGAAAGAAACAGAAAAGGGCCCTCGAATAGAGGAAAATGTTTTATTTTCTGCAACAAATGAAGGTGACAGTGGAAAGGATGCACAAGAATGTGAAGGCTTACTGGAGATGGTGGTGGTAGCATCGGTACATCGCGAGGATGAGTCAATGGATGCACTTTTAGACAGTGGAGATTAAAATTTTTCCATCGATATGGATGCTCATACACCAGAAGCTATTACTGAAAAAAAAAATTGAATTTAAACCTAGAAAAAGTAGGGAAATTAAAATTTACTAGGGAATCATTATCTCAAGAGAAACGGAAGGAATAAAAATCAGAGAAAGGAGTTGTTAAAATGCTGTGGAAAAGAAAAAGTTGTGATTATCTATAAAGATAAAAAATTTTCTTTAAAATTGCAACCTTGAATATCAACGGATTGCATGATGTAGGTAAACAAATGAAAGTTGTTCACATGATGTATTATGGCATTGGTATTCTGTTATTGCAATAACACAATCTGAAACGTTTATCAGAATTGGAGTACATAAGCAGATATTTTAATGTTTTTAATCCCATAGTTCTCTTGAAGGGTGGAACGTTGATTTGTATTTCTAAGCAAAAAGATATAAAAATTAGAAACCCTAACATAACTACACTGAGTTTTCCCTATATGAAAAAAAGGTAAAACTACAAAGTTTTGTAGTTAATCTCATTCATGGGCTTTGGGAACTGTGAAGGTAAGACCTTAGCCTAAGGTGACCATTTTTCTGAGAAAAAATCCAGGGACATTTTCGGTTTAAAGACGTAAAAATCTCCAAAACATGACGTGTTTTGTCACTGAAAAACTAAAACGGCATTCAAAAGTTTTTCTCACCCTATTTATCCAAAATTGCAAAGGAATTGAACAAAAATTCAATCAAGGTAGGCTATAATTTAATGACTACCGACTATACTCTGTTTTTTTCCATCTGTCCATCCGCCTGTGGTGTTTGCGCATGGTAACAATGCATCCTGAGCTTTAAATAATCTCCCATTTCGAACATTAACGGTGTAATTCGCATACAGTAAATTATTAAAACACTTTTCAGTTGCAAATGTATACCAAGATATCCTTTTATTTCCCTAAAACTTACACATAGCGTAACTATTCAAAGCCCGGGACGCAGTGTTACCATGCGTGACCACCACAGGCGGATGGACAGATGGAAAAAAACAGAGTATAGTCATTGAACAGTATTCAAATTATATCTACGGGCAAAGCACCGCTGGATGGCAGCAGAGAGTGGTGCTGGCTGGCTGCTGGCAGGCAGTAAGGCTAGTGGAGAGGGAGTCAGGGACGTGATTGACGATGATTTGTCGGGAAATTTTGTTTGAAATTTTTGGAAGGTCATCTCGCAAATTATGCCGTGGAAAGCTGTTTATCATTTCCTTAGTAATATACACTGTACACTGTGCAGCAGTGAAAGGAGTACGGTGTGTGCAGCTATGTATAGTTTGGTCGACAATTTTTTTTCTGAATTCCAATTTCGGATCTTTCAGTCACAGTGAAAACCGGGGACATTTCCAGGGACATCAGTAGCCGGGGACAGGTCACTGAAACGGGGACTGTTCCCGAAAACCCGGGACGTCTGGTCACTCTACCTTAGCCCAACTACCATGGTTGAAAACTACATCCCATCTAAAGATCCTTGGTATTGTGTATTATACGGTGGTTGAGGAAACTTGTGATGAGACTTGGAAATTGTTGGTGAAAAAAATTAAGGTGAAAGTAAATATGTTGTGTGTCCGACCTTTAATTAACAATCTTTCATAAGGGAATCCTTTTCAATTCATTGCTGTTGTCAAAGGTGTGGTATGTGGCGCATACTGTTCCACCTATAAGGTAGTATTTTTCTGAAATAAATTCATGTATATTTAAATATCTTTGGAAATGTATGTATCTCCCAATTCAAAGAGAAACACTATATTTGAGAAAATTTTAAGGTGGTATAGGAATTATTGATACTTATTCTATAGCTCTGTCGATTTTTTGTTATACGGCTTAAAGTGTATATTATTGCAAAATGAGAATAAACTCCTTGTTCGAGATGCCCATTCTACGAGAATATGCGTACAGTTCTTCGTGGTTTTTCTCGATTGCCATTTCGGTGTTTCGGATAATATCTAAGCATAGGAGATTTCCTGTACTGACTAACAGGGATATTTACTCGTAATTAAAACCTAGCGCTGCACCGAAGATTGAAGAGCAGTATCCTTTCTATAACTAGAAAGCGATGGTGAAGAGTTAAAAGTGTATTCATTGGAAATGTTGAGAGAGAATTTCTGTATAAACATGTACATGGTGATATTACCACTGACCAACGATTAAGTATTTTAAAACTTAAGGATCATGGCTGGAGTGATAAATGTGGAGAAACAGAATACACATGTTTTACGTTTGTATTCAATTAAAACCTGTCTTGTGGTATTTCCAAAAAGTGTTGCATGACACTTGTAACATAGCACCGGACTGTTTTGTAAATAACCTAATTTTGTATTTTCCGAATAGACTACGGAAGGTGACTAACAGTTTGTTAGCGTTAGTTACTGGGTATTATTATGCAGTTTGGGTCAGCAGAACAAAAAAATGAATAAGAGAAAATTGTTATCATTCGTCAAAAGTAAATTCTGCTTTGACGTTGGTTATTAAAAACGGTGTACAAAGGAAGGTTGTCAAATATTGTCACGAAACAGTGCGAGTTTTAATGTGAGTGTGAGTTTAAATTGTTTATCTTTTAGTTAAGTGTCTGTTGAATATTTGTATTGTAATAGTTAAAAAAAAGTACGGATATTAAACCATGATATGTACCGATATTGTATAATTGTAAAATTAAGTTTCTGTAGCTCAGGTATCTTATGTGTAAAGATATGTAACAGTTAATCATCGGGACGATGTCAATTTTGAAGAGTGAATCTGGGTTAGAACGAATAAATGTTTGACTCTGTATTTTAATTGATATCAAAATTATGTCTCTTATTGTATTATTGTAGTTAATTATGGATCTGTTTGGAATGCCACAATATTGTTCAAGTGATATGAGTTTCCCAAGTACAAGTTTCAAACGATTTGCCATTTGATTTTATAATCATTTAACGGAGTGATTGGTCTCCAGTTCTCAACCATTTCCAAATTTCCACATTCTGGGCATAGTTTTAGTAATCCTAAATTTTGTGATTCCAATGAATTTCTTTCTTTCAGCATACATTTTATTACATCTATGAGGATCGAACAGAGGCATCAGGAGAACTGTACTGGTTTATCAATCAAAAACAGATATATATATAAGGGGGCTGTGTGGACGGAAACGTAGTGACTATGACACGCACATACCAAATGGGACGGAGTCCTGCTGCGATTGTGCTTTCTTGCACATACAAATATACATACAATTAAACATACAGGATACATATTTTGATGATATAATATATATATATATATATATATATATATATATATATATATATATATATATATTATATATATTGGCAGAAAGGTAGCAAATTGCTCTACATTTTGGTATATATATAAAAAAAGTATGAAATGGAAGGACGGACATTTCAGCAGAAATACCGTCCTTACAAATACTATCCCCCCACCCCCCCTAGGACAATGGTTTATTACAATAATCGCTGGATGATTGGTCATCGGTATCCTGCCAAATGGCAGAGGAGTCTGCGGGTCTGTGATGCCATTTATCGGGGAACGTCCTCTGGCTCTTCGTCTCCTGACAAGTCGGACAGCAGGATGCCTCCCCTGCTGGAGACCTGGGGGGTTTGACTGCTGCCCTTGGGAGGCCTCGGCAATGTCTGGGTGTGTTGGTGGGTTCCGGCGGTTTTCCCATCTGAGGAGGAGTCCTGCAAGGTCCATCTGCGGTGGTCTTTGTTGGGGATGAAGGTAGGTTTCAACTGGTCTATTGAGACCCAGTCCTCGCGGCCATTGATCGCGACGTGGAATGCCTTCTAGGATTGGCAGATGACGTGATACAGTCCTCGGTAAGGTCTTGTTACGGGAGGGCGGGTAGCATCGTTCCTGATGAAGACTTAACCGTAGGAATCCAGGTCTTTTGGTCAGAAGTGCTTTCTTCTGTCGGAAGTCTTGCAGCAGGGGATGAATTTCTGGATGTCTGAAGAATTCTCCTGGCACTGTCAGAGTTTCCCAGTAGACCTTCTCCGCAGGTGATTGGTTGCCATTGGCTCTTGGGGCGGTGCAGAGGCCGAGAAAGACCCAATGTAGTTGTGTCTTCCAGTCAGGGCCTGTGTAGCGTGCCATCAGGGAGTCCTTTCCATCATGCCACTTGCTGCAGGGTTGTAGGCCGTGGTGGTGTGTTGCTTCGTCCCCATCAGGCGTGCCAGGGTGGTCCAGAGTTCCGAGGTGAAGGCAGTTCCCTGGTCCGTTGTGACGTCGTCTGGCACTCCGAAGCAGCTGATCCAGCTGGAGTGGAGGGCTTTGAAGCAGGCGTCTGCAGTGGCTTCCGACATGGGGTGGTCTCTGACCACCTGGTGGACCGGTCAATCACCGTCAAGAGGTATCTGGCACCATCAGATGGGGGAAGCAGGCCGACGGCATCCAACTGTATGTGCCCGAATCTCCGCCTGGGTTGGGGGAAGGTGCCTATCCTGATTCGGTGTGCCTTCCTGTCTTGCTGCTCTGGCGTGCGATGCAGTACTTAGCCCACTCCCGGGAATCCCTGATGCAGTGCCACACAAACTTCTCCGTCGGAAGTCTGCTTGTCGTGTGGGGCGACGGATGTGAGAGGCCATGTATTACGTCGAATACTAGCTTCCATTGGGAGACTGGTATCTGGGGGCGCGGGCAGCCGGTGCTGGTGTCGCAGAGGACCGTCATCTTGGGAGGACCGAAAGGGATGAATTCCCACCAGAGGGCAGTGATGGCGGTGCGGTAGGCTG
Organism: Macrobrachium nipponense; assembly: GCF_015104395.2. NCBI lineage: Eukaryota > Metazoa > Arthropoda > Malacostraca > Decapoda > Palaemonidae > Macrobrachium > Macrobrachium nipponense. Next base: position 32,162,879 of record NC_087211.1, read on the forward strand.
GCACTTCAGGGTCTGAGGATTGCTCTCATGCTAAGTCCTCATAGTCCACGCCGAGGTGCAGGGAATTTATTTCAATTCTTGAGAGGGCGTCGGCTACAGGGTTTCTCCCACCAGGTACATACTCTATGGAGCACCTGAACTTGGAGATGGCCAGGAGGTGTCGTTGCTGTCTTGTGGACCAAGCGTCTACCACCTTGACGAAGGTGTGGACCAGCGGTTAGTGGTCGTCCTTATGATTGTTCTTCGTGATTTCCCTCAATAAATTCATACATTACTTTAAAATCATCTTTAAGAAACAGAAGAACAGCCTTTGTATCTGCTAGCATATTTACACTTTTACCTTCTTTACCAGGTAATTGTCTTTATTTTTTTTTTTCTTTCCCAAGAAAGTTCGATGATGTTTCCCCTTCCACTTAGTCTTTTAATTTTGCTCTTATTTTAACTCCTTCACAAAGTTCATTTTGAAGTCAGTTTATTTTACTTTTTAAAGCATAAGTTTCATAATATTTATCATTCCCAGCATTATATAAGCCATATAGATATTTTAATCGATATTGCAATAAATTTATTAAACCATATTTTTCATTTGATACCCTCGTTGCAACTTTAATGAAGAACCTTTTACATTTCTTTTTAGCAAATTCCCACCATTCAATCACATTTTTATAACTTTTTTTTTTAAGTATTAAATGACTCCAAAAGCATTCAAAGTTTTTACTTATTCCTTCTGTCTCCAACAAAGACGCATTCAATTTCCAAAATCCTTTCCCTTTTTGCACCTCGCCTATCCTGAATTTGGCAATGACCATACAATGATCAGAGAAGGCCACAGGTACTGTATCGGTACTTTTCATACTATGGAGTAGCTGTTTAGTATACAGGCGACGTATCCTACTATGAGATTCAGGGCCTCTGTAACACGGTTTTTTCGCAATAACTTTTTATCTATGCATTTCATAAATATAACGCTTATTCAGAATACATATTATATCAACACATAAATTTTGAGTGTATTCTGCACTACGTAGGTTCAATAAATTTGGTACTTATAATGTAAAAGTGACCTTTTTTGAAGACGGGCCAACTTGCTCAGAGAAAAGGTTTCGAACGCACTCATTACGTAACTTATGAAATCATTTCTTCCCTCTTTCTCGATGGATGATTGGCTATACGTAACGAAGGCTAAACCTCTGGCAACAATGACATACAAATTTAAATACAAGCAAAGCAGTACACCTTTATGAACTCTGGAACCTCTCCACTGATAATTGTCATAATGAACAAACCGACAAAATATGTTAATAAATACAAAAACACTTCGATTTTGAGTCTAACTCCCAAAATAAGTTTCCAAAGAAATTACAGTCTACTTTATAGGTCACAATCAGATTGACAAGATTGTAGGGAATAGTTGGTAATTACCAAAATCATCGTTGGACAAGCTTGATTTGGTCTGCTATATTCCCAATGTCAAGCAATTTTATTTATTTAGCTATCTACCTATTTACTGAAAAAAAAAAATAGCCGGTACCGTATATTGGCTTTAAACCTTCACCAATAATTATCGTCAGAATGGTGACTTCATAAGGCTCCACCCACTTTGGCCTCGTTATAATTCAGGATAACACTGAAGGCTACCATGGGCATTGTTGGATTAGAAAATTTAACTTCTGGCTATAAAAACTAATTTCTCGAGTAGTTGTAATAAGTGCTAAATGACCCTCAAGGATCCCAGCAGTTGGTCTAAACGTTTAATTCATGTATATTACTGCTGTACTGTTACGGCACTACTGCTACAGTAGTATTACTACGCTAGCACTGATACCCCCACCCACATCTATGTATCGTTCCGCCATTCATAAAGTCTTTGGGTTTCAGAGCCGATGGAATTTCTGTCTGGTGGATGGGCGGGGCAACATTTAGTCATAAGGTGTTTGTTTACCTTGCTTACGTAATGAATGTTTTTCGACTCTTGGCTCGTAATCATTGGCCATGGCGTCGGCTAGAGCATTTTTACTCTATAAAAATTAAAACTATCGGGTTTAGGTTATTGATAATGCTGACAAAATTTGTGTGTGGTTGTAAAATATACATATGTCAACTTTCAGCTACATCGGATGCTTTGACAAGGAGCAAAGTCCAAAAAACCGTGTTACAGAGACCCTGAATCTCATAGTAGTTTGTTTGTTTGTTTGTAGTGTTTTTATGTTGCATGGAACCAGTGGTTATTCAGCAACAAGACCAACGGTTTTACGTGACTTCTAAACCACGTCGAGATTCGACTTCTATCACCAGAAATACACATCTCTGACCCCTCAATGGAATGCCCGACAATCTAACTCGCGGCCACCGAGGTGGCACGCCAACACCATACCGCTGAGGGCTTATGCGATCTATCCTAGAAATATAGCATTTTCTAATGTAGGTATATTTTGAAATGCCTTTACAAGTGCATGTTACATCTTTTAATCCAACCATTTTTAATGAAGTTCTGCAATGATTTTCATACTAAAATAACTTTCCCCGTACTAACACAATTAGAATCCCCTCCGAAAACTCATTTTCTACATTTTTACGAAAATAATATATGAATTTAAATTAAAAAATTCTTCTCTTTCTTTCTTTTTATCTGTACCTGAAGGTGCATAAATATTCACAACTGGAATTTCATGATTTAAACAAGATATTTTAGCTCCTATTATCTGTCCATCCGTATCCATTTCCTTCTTAATGACAGAAAAAGATTTAAATTTATTTAAACAAACTGCTGTACTTTGTTTAAGATTATTACTTGGATTTAACAAAACATCATAACAATTTGTATAACTACGTCTTTCAATCCGTTCACATTTAAACAACCAATTGATAGAGTGAAGGCGTAAAATTAGGAAGATTCCAACTTTTTTCCTTTTCTGGTTTCTCAATTTTTAACAATTTTCCTCATCACTATTGTCTTCAGATCTTGAATATATTTGAGTTCCTATTTTCTTCTTTGACATTCTCATGTTGACGCCATTTTCCATTTGAATTTTCCATTTTCCGTTTCCAGTTGCACTTTCCAAATCTCCATCAGTCTCCATTAATCCATCTTCAATAAATTCTGCATTAGTTTGTTCTCCTCCTTCTCTTCCTTGATCAGTTCCGTGTCCCACGTTTAAGATTAAATTTTATCTTTCTGTCCTCTTGATGAATGTCCGCAGTGGTCGTGATAACAGTGAACTCAACAGGTGCAGTTTCTTGCGGTATAATCACCAATTCAGACGCTTCCAAATTGGTACACTAGTATGTACCTCATCATCGATAGATATCACCTCCTCCTTATTTGAATCATTATCGTCACATTCTTTGATTTTTTCACTATCTTCAAGCTCAATATTCATCCTTTCCGTTAAAACACGTGGCTCGTTGTTGCCATTTTCCACTGTTATACTATTGATATCCTGAACATTATTACCATTTGGTGTCTTCACTAAGTGACTCTTGCCTTTCCTTCTTAATGTTATGTCAGTTTCCTTGTTTCGCTCCCTTGCGTTTCGTTCCCTCGTTGTTTCGACAGATTTGGAAAATCCTTCTCATGCTAAAAAATATTCATGATTCTGTCCAAGGAGCAATCTACAGCAAAATGATTCTCACTGCCACACTCAAGTCATGTCTTTTTCTGTCCGTTGTACATGAAAGAAATATTATATCCCATGAAAAGCGTCGATGGAATGTTTTTCTTAATTTTCACTTTAGCCGTCCGTATTCCGTTTAACAGTCCTTAACGTCTGCCGAGTGTGAAAGTATTATCACATATCCCAATAACTTTCCCGTACGTGCTTAATACATCGCTCAACATACTGTTTTGCATATCAAATGGAGCGTACCTTATTGAGACAAATGTGAAGATACTTCGGAAATTATCTACTTTCACTTCCAGACCATTAGGTAAACAAATTAATTTTTCATCATATAAAATTAAATATACACACTGATTCTGGAATTTAAGATCACTTTATTACCTCGCATTTCTTGAACACCAATCAAATCTTCAATATCAATTCTCGGCTTTTCAAAAATTACATCATCAACATCATTTAAGTTCGGTTTACCAGAAAATATTAAACCAACGAAGTATTTTCTCCTAACGGGTGGAGTATACGAAGTATTTTCTCCTAACGGGTGGAGTATAAAATGAAGCCATTTTCACTTCGTCCGTACGCTCTAGAAGTTACTTCTATTACGTCACAGCCATAGCCTGAGGACATATGGCCTACCCGGCGGCCCGCCAAGGCCAGGAGAATGTTTAGAAATGTTCGTTTCCTATCTACATTAATTTCACTGTCAACAAGAAAATGTTCCCTGTCTATTCTATCCTTGATACTTCAAAGTCTTCATGACATTACCTTACAGGCTTAGACATTCATATTGTCCTCTTTCACAGATATAATTGAGAAAAATAGGACCTTTGTTTGGTCTGCTCCTCTTCCCACCCAGCCCCCTCCTCCCCGGGGGACAATAAAGGAAAAGCTGCTATATCCGGCTGATTAACCTTAAAGAAGACACTGTCAAATAAAATAGATACAAATGTTCCTAGGAAAGACTTGAACCACGCGGTTCATGTTATCCCTAGTCTACGCACTGCCACTATCTATAACAGAGGGTAGTAAAAATGGTGACAACATAGTTGGGTACTTCAGTGACATTATAGAGGATCGTAAAATGTTAGGTGAGTGTGCAATAAAGCAACAGTAAATAAAGAAAAGCAAAATTGCTGTGATTATTACGACAGGAGAAAAAAGAAACGACACAACAAACTACATTTTTTTTTTCCTACCATAATTAAGGGGCATTTAAAGTTTATAAACACCAGCCCGAACTTACCTAACATACCGCTCAACAGTGAAAACGAGAGAGAGAAAAGTTAGCCGACGCGCACATTAAAAGCAGAGAAGTAGAAAAAAATGAAATATCATTTTCTCTGAAAGGGACAAGAATTGGTGAACCAGTAGGGAAGAAAGGAATCAAGATAACAGAAGAACGAAGAAACCGGTTGGACAAGAACAAGAAATAACATTTGAAGAGATAAGGTACGCTTAGAATCCCAGAGTGGTATAAGCCATAGAACAGGTAGCAGATTATCTAATCTTGAACAATCAAATATACGTAACCATTCAAATGTAAAACTTACATTGACAGCAAGGATTTTTCCACCTTAGACCAAGTGCAGAACAACAACGACTCAACCATCTGATAATCCATAATTATGAAAAGGAATGTACCG
>NC_087211.1:32170641-32235734 GCF_015104395.2 Macrobrachium nipponense
AGCTGAAAAATATATTTTTTTTCTACAGTGAAAGCTCTATCAAGCAAAATAAAGCTAACATATGATGCACAAATATCAAATCTATGATATTTATAACAACCATAAGAAAAAATTACGGTAATAGTAATTATTTTAAAGTATAGCAATTACTTCAAACTATAGAAACGAAACAATTTGAAATTCTCGTTCATCACAGGATTACCAAGATTACCAATGTATATTTCGAGCAATGTGGAAACAAATATTTAATATTATAGTGTATTATCAATTATTTTAGCAAAGATGCATAAAACCATGCAAGTATCAATAGAATGTGAAGGGAAAATCTCCGCGACATTAAACATAATCAACCATGAATGCACCTAAATTCAATTAGAAGTTAGGGGTGGTTGGTAGTTCTGATTCTTGCTTCTAGGACCGAGCATAAAACACCATCTTCGAGAAAGGCTCTAACCTCTGCTGCTACCTTCAGGTGACTAGGCCTAGTTCCGGACACTGCAAGGCTTACAATGCTGGGCCACTGTCTGTTATTTAGGCAAAGATAGAACCATCAGGACCGACACCAGGACCTGTCCTTGCACCTGGGAAACAGACTCTCTATTTAAAAAATAAGAAAGTCGGTCGCAATGAACCAGAACACCCGTAAAATCACCATCTGGTTAAGTAGGGAGACGATAGACCCCAACCGCCCCTTCCCCCCTCTATTTGAATTTGCGTAAGTGGGCGTATCATAAGGGACTGATATCACCCAAATTCATATTTCCACTGACAACCAGTAATCAGTTCGATCCAGTCAAGTATTATTGCATAACAGAAATTTATGAGTTTTTTGTTTTTTGGGGATATATATATATGTATATATATATATATATATAATATATATATATATATATATATATATATATATATAATATATATATATAAAGAAGCACCCGAGCATGACCAATAGGCCTAGTGCTCGATTCTTAAAACAGGCCTCTGGTTATTCCTGACTAGATAAAACGTCCTAGAGAGAGAGAGAGAGAAGAGAGAGAGAGAGAGAGAGAGAGAGAGAGATAGAGAGCATAACAGGGGATACTCGAATTAAAATAATGCTCGCCAAGCATATTCACACTCCGGATCGTATGGACAAGAATAGTCTCACTTATGCACTGAAAAAAAAAAAAAAAAAAGTGGAAACCTACGAAAATACTTGTTTGGTGCGACCCTGAACGTAATTCCGCATGCAAAAATTTGCACAATCGAGAAATTCCATGAAATTATAAACTAACAAGCTGGAAAATATATTTCCTTGATTCTTGAAATAGGCCTAACCATGTAACCAACGCTAAAACGCGCACATAACTTGGATTTCGTTTTTTTTTTTTTTTTTTTACACCAACTTGTCTTATTTATATTTGTAAGACATAGGGTTTTGATTAATAATATATTGTTCGTGCGTTCTATGTGACCTATGGAATGTGGAGAACAGTGCAGAGGTAACGACCTGAGAGTAGCTGATGAATGAGTTTCTAGGGGGTGGCGTGAGATAAAAGTGCTTAATTCAGGAAGTCAATGTACGACAGTTTATGAACTCTTCTCAAGTACCTTTGGGAAACTGGTTGTAGCCAGTAATATGAGGCGTTGTCGAAGTGTGCATTCGTATGTGCGTGTGCGCCTCTTCTATTCATAATGTATCACTAGCCAAGTCTATGAGAAGACTTACACAGACATTCGGGGGAGGAAGGCGAAGCCATGATGGCAGATGCCCAAAGTGTTTTTTATTTATCAGTGAGTGATATTCCGGTTTGGGAATGGGTAAGTGTTACCTTTACTTTAGCCAAAGGGATGGCTTGTTTGATATCTTGTAAGATGTTCCATTTTATTAACTTTGTCTTTAACTTGTGTGTACTTACCGGATGTGTTTCTGTATCTTTGAACAGACGGATCTGGAATACCGGGGGACAAAAGAGTTCCCGGAGGGGTGTGGACTTTTGGGTGACTTGACAATGAGTTGTTTTTAAGTTAGTCTGTAAGACTGGATTACTTAGTTAATTGATTTAGTTATTCTTGTAAATAAACGTTATGTTATGATGCAACTCTCTCATTTTCATTACCTGTTAGAATGGAGAGAGAGAGAGAGAGAGAGAGAGAGAGGGTGATTCCTTGGAGAGATAGAGAGAGAGAGAGAGAGCCTGTGTGTGTAATGGAGTGATGGGGTCTGCCTTCCGTTTCGTGTCCACGCTTACCTTATGAATACTGGGGGTTCTTTCCCCAATGTTATAGTGGTGTCAGCGGTTAAGAGGGGATATAAAAAAGTTTTTCTTTCTTTTCTATGCCTAGGAACGCCAATGAAGAGATGGCTGGCCAGTTAGAAAAATAAAAAGGGGTCGTGACTTAGCGATAGTTTTCGAACGACAAAGCTTTGTGGGATTGTGGAAAATCGTTAAACTGTTAGTTTTCAGTTACTTAGTGAGAAAAAATGAGAAAATATCTGTCTGTTAACTGTGCTAAAGGGAGGGAAGGATTTTTATGGGACTCAGCATTTTTCCCAGGGAGTCAGCCAGAAGCAGTGAGCGCACCCAGTGTGACTTTTGCTTGTGCAATGACGAGAGTGTTCCGAGATACCCGTGCGGGTGTTGTGTTTAATACATATATCACTGCCGCGTTTTACGAAGAATTTCGAGTTCTTTTTTCCCATTATGGAGTGGTAAGTGTTAAAACTGTTGTTTATCAAAGGGAGAGGGTTTTTGTTTAAATATTTCAGGGAAATGGGATTGGTTCAAGAGGTCAACAATTTTTCTTGTCTTTGCCCCATAGTGACGTGTTTTCTTTGTTTGCACGTGTTTGTAATAGACGTATGCATTCGTCTTTGTTTAAAACATAGGAGTGTATTTTTCTATGCATGGGAACTGTGCTTAGATAAGCATATTTGGCTTAGTGACACAGAGCGGCCACAATTTTACGGGCTCAGCACATTTCTGCAGAGAGGAGCCTTGCATTGCGAGGGTTTACTGGCATCCATCGGGGGGATAGTCGCATGGAAGGTACCACTAGCCTCCCTCGAGAGATAGTGCAGGGATGGGCACTAGTGTATACCTTGGAACAGGGGTCCTCAGACACTGTTCAAGGGAGATGGGGATACTGCTGGTATGCCTCGGGCTGTTTCTGCCGCTCGACTGAGGGGTTGTTCTCAGGGGGGGGGGAGAAAATTTTTTTTTTCTCAGTGTGGGTGAACTCCCCCTTTTCCTTTTTTTTTTCTTTGTGTTGGGGGATGGGTCTGGCCTTGACATTGAATGCTAAGATGTCAGCTGATTGATTAGTTGATGAAGTAAAATGCCCGTAGAGTCTTTTTTTTTAGAAAAGAGATTTTTTTTCTCTCTCTCTTGGATGAAGAGAAAAGGAAATAAAAAGAGATTTTTCTTTTCCGTGAATGCGGGGAAAAGTAGTTAACATGCATATATGTTTCTTTGTGCCTTGAAAGACACAAATATAAGGGGGATACACAGATTATTTTTTTATTGTGTTGGAGAAATTACTTTCAAATGCCGATGATTGGTGTTGTATCTGTGTTGTGTGGCAATGGTGTTATGTCATGGTGTTGTATGCTGGAGAAATTGTATGTCATAGGATTCAGCAATACTGTGTATGCTATTTGAATTTCACCCTTACTTGAGATTTTTGCTATGGAGAGTTATTATTATTATTATTATAATAATTATTTATACTTGGAGATGTGTCACGGGAGGTTTGCTTAAGTATAATTATCATTACGGGAGAATGGTTTTACGAGAGATTTGAGATATTTCATGGGAGATTAGTTGATAATTATTACAGATAATCATTCAGGGATAATTATTACAGTGAATTAATGGGAGAAGTCTTGTGTTAATTAATTGTTGAGTTTTTGTAACTTTGGAGAATATTTTCAGTGATTCACGGGGATGAGTTTTTTGCTGAAATCTGAGAATCTGACTGAATCTTGGTGAATTGTGTTGAAACTTGCTGAACATTTGCTGAATTTTGTGCTGAATTTTGGAGAATGGACAAGCATTAACTTTTAACTTTGGTGATAATTTTTGTACTGATACTGATGATTTTGATGATAGCAATTTTTTGGTGATTTTGTGATTTATGGGAAGAACTAACAACACATTGTTTTAGTTTTTTTTTTCTTTTTTTATGAGTTCAGCAGATAATTGCTTGGACATCTAGTGAGTTACGGGAGATAGTTAATGGTGCCTGTTGATTTTTCTTTCTCCTTTTTTGGAAATTAGCCATCGCTGACACAAGTTTTTTTTACCAAGGGTGAATTTGAATTTATTTTTTCTCTCCAGTTGGTGTGGATATTTTTTAATGTCTCAGTTCATGACTTAGAGTCATTTAAGGGAACGTGTTCGTGTTTTAGCTATTTGATGCTATAGAGAAATATATGGGAGAATTTTTTGCATGTTTTGAATGCATACGTAATGGCACTACATTTTTTCTCTGGATATTTGTGTTCCAGAAATTGTGAGTTTTCTTGCACAATACCCTTGTTGTATTTGTGACAACTTTGTGAGAGATAGGAAACTTGGTTAAGTTTTCTAGTGGCTTATGTCGTAGTGCATATGGAGAAGTCTTTGCTTAGACACTGTGAGTTGGGAATTCTGTTATAATGACTTGTGGCACATTGGTGATTTTTCTAGAATTTTCTAGACAGTTTTATTTGCCGAGTTTTTGCCCTTTTTTTAGCAGTTATGCTAAATGGAGTGAGTTTTTTATAGTTTTTGACTATAACATTGAGTTATTCCCTGGAGATTGGAGTTAGAATTGAGATATAATTGAGATATATTATTTTGGGGAGATAATTGGAGGTATATATTATTTTGGAGTTATAATTTGAGATATAATATATGGGAGATATATATTTTTGGCCATTTTTGATATTTGCCAATAGTGATATGAGCTATGTTTAGTTCAATTATTTTGCAGCCATCTTTGTTGCAAATGGAGACACATATTTGGAGAATATGGGGCAATATTTGTGAGTATGTGAGTTAGTTGCCTTGAGTGCACATTTTTTTGGAGATATATTTTCTGGAGCCTTGTTGTTTTGTTCCACATGGAGTTATTGGGGAAATAGAGGTAAATATTTTGTATTTGCCGAAATAGAGGTGATTATTCTCTATTCCTGGAGTGGTGTCTTTTTTTTTACTGACATGTGGCTATTAGAGAAATAAGAGAATAATATGAGGGGGTTGGTTATTAACCAAATGGAGGAAATATTTTTATAACCGGAGTGGTGTTATTATTAATATGGTGTCTCATAATGGAGTTGGTATTAATCTTTGGCGGGTGACCCTTTTTTTTGTGGTTATGGGAGTTTTTTTCGAGACAAGAGGAGATTATCTGAGGTTCTTTTTTTTTGGTTTCGTGTCTATTTAGAGGGCATTATTTACTGTCATTAAGAAGTCATTTGGAGATGTGTGCATTTTTCATGTTCACAAGTGTGTTATTCTTGGAGAAAATATAATTTGGGAAAAGTCATGTTGAGAGAATAAGTCTTCGAGACGAATTTTTGAACACATTAGTCATATCCTGGAGTTAATTCTGTGAAATGTGTCAGTTAGACCTTTTTTTCTTGAGAATCATGAGTTTCCAAAACTTATGTGTCTGACTAGACAATTTTTTGTGCTGTTGTTTGAGCATACGTCCGCAGGCGATTTTTCTGCTGACAAGCAATGTGATGAGCCGTGTGCTAATTCTTTTCCTCTGATGGTGATAGATCATAATTTTTGCAATATCTGGAAATGTTGGCTATAGCATTTCACGAAAGCGCATGTATGAGAGTTTGCTTTCTGGCAAATTCCGGGGCTTTACATGGAGCATTTCTTGGGGAAAACACGGGAGTTATGCATATTATACATGTATTATGTATTATTTTTCTTCCTTTTCCTATGAGAGATATGATTTGGGGATTGAGCTTAAGTAGCATGTATCTTTTTCGGACGGGGAGAATTTGATTTTACCCGGGATGATGTTAATTCTTTTTCGAGGGATTGGTTACTTACGTAAAGGGAGTTTGACATTAAGTCTCATTGTGATAATTATTGAGCAGTAAAGGGGTTTTGCTGTTAAAAGTTGGAGATTTTTGCTGATTTTGTGGGTTGTTTAAATGTCAGAACTTGAGAGAAAATTTTTGGGTCTGGGTGTTACGTTGATTCTTTCTTTCTTGAGCTCGTTACGAAATTTTTCTTTTTTTTTCTCTTGTGGGGCACATTCGAGTTCGAAGTGTGAGTGCAGAATTCCGTGGAGTTGCTGTGATTTCTGAGTTGTGTGTGTGCTGATGTGCGAGTTTGGAGAATTGAGTTGGAGAACTTGATGTTTTTTTTTTCTTAGAGAGTTGCGATAATGACTTGTCATTTTAGTAGTCATATTTAAGGGAGTTAATTGGGAGACGTTCAGTTAGTATTTCTGACCTTTTTGAGATCATTGTTTGATAGAAGTAGTATGTCTGGGTTAATTTTCTTGGATTGACCAAAGACTTGACTGACATACTAACACACACCCAAGAAAAGTCGTTCCCCGACACCAGCAAGACGTCCACCAGCCGTGAAGAGAGGTTGCTGCCATGTTGCCCAGGTGATTACAAGTATTTCCATGATGGGTGATCAAGAGAATTCTACAGCGTGTTTTTTGGGGATCTACAAGAAGCCGTGAGAGTCTTCTACGATGAGGGAGGCATTTCGTCTTCCTACAGTTGCTACAGCCTGCTATAGCCTGTTGTTGTCTGTTCAGCTAGTTGCAGACAAGCGAAGAGGGATATTCAAGAATCCTAATGCAGAAAATATGAGAGAAAATGCGTCTTGTGTTATTTTGGGAGATAAGCGTGATAAGACTTTATTTTATAATGCCAGAGACGTGCAGTTTTTCTTATATTTTATTTTAAGCCGGCCAGTGTTTTGTATATATAAGCAATTTTGCTAGGCGGGGGCTAGCATATAGGTGCCGAGCTATTGTAAGACATAGGGGTTTTGATTAATAATATATTGTTCGTGCGTTCTCATGTGACCTATGGAATGTGGAGAACGTGCAGAGGTAACGACCTGAGAGTAGCTGATGAATGAGTTTCTAGGGGGTGGCGTGAGATAAAAGTGCTTAATTAAGGAAGTCAATGTACGACAGTTTGTGAACTCTTCTCAAGTACCTTTGGGAAACTGGTTGTAGCCAGTAATATGAGGCGTTGTCGAAGTGTGCATTCGTATGTGCGTGTGCGCCTCTTCTATTCATAATGTATCACTAGCCAAGTCTATGAGAAGACTTACACAGACATTCGGGGGAGGAAGGCGAAGCCATGATGGCAGATGCCAAGTGTTTTATTTATCAGTGAGTGATATTCCGGTTGGAATGGGTAAGTGTTATCCTTTACTTTTAGCCAAAGGAGTGGCTTGTTTGATATCTTGTAAGATGTTCCATTTTATTAACTTTGTCTTTAAACTTGTGTGTACTTACCGGGATGTGTTCTGTATCTTTGAACAGACGGATCTGGAATACCGGGGGACAAAAGAGTTCCCGGAGGGGTGTGGACTTTTGGGTGACTTGACAATGAGTTGTTTTTAAGTTAGTCTGTAAGACTGGATTACTTAGTTAATTGATTTAGTTATTCTTGTAAATAAACGTTATGTTATGATGCAACTCTCTCATTTTCATTACCTGTTAGAATGGAGAGAGAGAGAGAGAGAGAGAGAGAGGGTGATTCCTTGGAGAGAGAGAGAGAGAGAGAGAGAGAGAGCCTGTGTGTGTAATGGAGTGATGGGGTCTGCCTTCCGTTTCGTGTCCACGCTTACCTTATGAATACTGGGGGTTCTTTCCCCCATGTTATATATTTCACTTAATCAGATGCTAAACTTCTCTGTGCTTTATCAAAAGAAATCATAATAACTTTCGATATAACGCTATAAAAGTAGAAAGTTAATTTACAAATATTAGGCCAATGCTAATGCACTTGGTTCCTGCTGCCACTCTATGGTGAACACTTCATATCACACTTTGGAAGCCGCAGATGTTTCTTTGGGGAAATTCTTTTTTTTCTATTAATAAACAATTACTGAACTAACATTGATCATTCACTGGGGAAATACTTTGTGCGCTTATACAGTTAATTACTGATACGTATTATCAGATAAATAGGATGACAATAATTGGAATAAGATATACTAACTGGCAACCCCATGAGTTTCTATAGAAGTACGATCAATTCTGAGATTTGTCGCTTCACTTCTGTACAGACGGCCAACGAAGAATTGGCGTAGTTTCTTAATTCATTGTTCGTTATGGAAATATTGCCATATGCAGATGCCAGATTATTTATTTAACAATAAATAACATTTCCTTTCAAAGGTGCTATACTTGAAATAAATTACATTAGAATAGAGTAGACTTATTCAATGTATTAAAGATAATTATTTTGCAAAGTAAGGAAAATATATACCGATGGGTCCACGATTTCTAATTTTATTCTCAACTCTAGCTTCGTGACAGCATACCAAATCATTTTGAAGTTGGCTTTGCTGCCGCTAGATTCTTGACGCAACGTATCATACTGCACTGGGGTGTTGTCATTTCGTCTCCTACAGCCGATAAACAATACATCAAGGCGTTAACATTCTTTGAAAACGATGTTTAATTAAACTAATTTTGTCCTTTGATCAATAAAATATTTTACATGACACATTTAGTGGGCCTAAATCGGACTTCTGATTTTCACATTAGCCTAGGTCTATTTTCAGCAGTATACTCTCTCGGATATGTTATATAAATGATTATTTAAATCGACAATATATATATATATATATATATATATATATATATATATATATATATATATATATATATTTCATCTGCTTTATTTGATTATTCCCGTTATTCTTGTTTTATTAGCCATGTTCGCCTTTCTTCTTATCCTTTTCATAATTGCTTAACATAATTAACTCAGACCTAGCTATTCAAAGTCAAAAACCAATCATAAAAAAAATCAAACGAATATAATTCAGTCTTATTTTTTATTGAATTCCTTGCATATCATCTTGTTTCATTTGGACGCGTTGGAAAGCTGTGGGAGTCAAAACTGACGAATAACAGAAGAGGCTTACTTCATTAAAGCTTTCTTAGGTTGATCTTTCTGTAGCTATTCATTTCTTCTAAATAGAAACTAATTCAAATTAGTTTCACATGTATACCTAGACCTACTACCATAAGCATATTATAAGTAGCTGAAAGGATAAGAAATATGAAAGGTGACGTTCTCGTTTAAGTCTATTTCATATGTTTTTATTTATTTATTTTGTTTTTTTGAAGAAAAACCTACTGCTTTAATTAATCAAGGGTTGCTCTTTGACGGCTACAGGGTGTAACACGAGTGTATTCACATATTCTGGGGAATGTAAGATAAAGTTTGTTTGAACAAAAAATATTTAGCGTCCGTTGTTGGTGCAGGGAATTTTAAAATAACCGTTATCATTACTGATGCTTTCACGCGATGGAGTTCGTAGAGAGAAGTCGGCTCGAGTCGCCTGAGATGTAGAAGAGAGCGGAGGTGGCGTATAGGAGTGATGGAGGGATTAGGCCGATGTTAATAAAGTATCTCCAATAAAATGTATTCTTTAAGTTTTAAAGAAAAAAAAATGCATGCATCATTGAAACTGTTTCTCTCCCTATCCTTGGTATTCATTGGCCACCGATAAAAAACAAAACAAAAAGAGTAAGCCTAACTGAATCTCTCATCCATCAACGATAAGTTTGCTTATTCATTAGACTTATTCATTAGACACCTATCAAAGATTTCAAGTGTAGAAATCTCTTCCTCTTCATCTAAAGTATTCATCAGACACCAGTCATAAGTGTAGAGCTAGTCATGATTCCTGGTTCAGCAATGTCGTGACGATGAACTAGAATTCAAAATTCACAAATGAATGTTGCTCAGCAACATCTACACTACTATATTGACTTGCTCTCTTGTGGTGCTTTGAAGTGTTCCACCTGTAGGCGCATGTTCTAAATTTGGTTTTCTGTAAAATTTAACAAATGAAATAGTATAACTACCTTCAACTTAATATTGAAATGATAATTTAAGGACTATGTTTATGCGATACTACTAGTGATAGGTGTCTCTTACTATTTGGTAATGTATATCTATGGTTGTGATATGACGTTCTTTATCACTTCGCTTCGTTCACGTCAATTTTGCTATATGGAAAATAGTTTTACACAATAACATAACATAATGTTCTAAAGATATCAGCGACTGTTTTAAACGTCATTACATGTGATTTCTTCCATCTTTGAAAAGAAAAATCGATAAATAAGGCATGAATCGTGCGTCAGGCAGGTGAACGAAAAATTATGAAACTCAGCCAATAGTTTTTTGGCCGACAGTATATCTATATAACCTGGACGTTGAGGGAATAAATGTGCGTAAATACCGAGAACTCTGAGAGATGATGAATGCTTTCATAAAGAGACAAAAGACCACGAATTTGTGACGGACACTGCCGGGTGATATTAAACCAGAAAAATTATTTACAAAAGAAAGAATGAAAATATTAAACATTTCTTTTTCAAATTAGCACTGATGATGGCCACTGTCTCTTAACTTGCGCATTGAAACACTGCAAGTGAAGAGTCGTGAAGGAAAAAACAAAAAATATATATATAGATTTTGTAGGATATAAATAATGGTAAGGAAGGCCAAGCGCTGGGACTTATGAAGTCATTCAGTGCTGACAGGGAAATTGAAAATGGAAAGGTTTGACAAATGCAACAGGAGGAAAGCCTCGCAGTCGCACGACGAAATAATTGTTAGGGGGTGGATAGAAAGACAGAAGAAAGAGAATATGAATGGAGCTACAGTAAAAGGAATTAAAGGGGTTGAAGCTAGGGACCGAATGGACGCTACAAAGAACCTTAAGTAGTGCCTACAGCGTACACCCTGAGGTGCACTACCACTCCCTCCGCCCCCCATCCCCCCCAAAGGGGAAATGTAAATGATGACTGTAATCATTTAAGAGGAAGGATTATCAAAATACGATTACTGAAATCCCTGGATATGTTAGTCTGTATGATCGAAAATCGGATTGAAGTTCGAGAAAATCTTGACACAAAACAGAGGAATGATGAATTCTACAGTATCGGACTTTCTGACAAGCACTTTTGTTAGTTTCTGAAGCACCACTGTGACCAAATGCAGCTAATATCAGACTCTAAAGGTCTGATGCAACTTTCAATTCCTAATTTTTGCTCCTTTTGGTTAGTTTTGGGGTCATCATAATGTTCTGTTAACTTATATAGGAAAAAACTGATTTATAAGACGAGGTTGCTAGGTTACACCAACGTTCATACTCTACTGATGGCTAGGAAAAAGTGCCTAGCATTAGTCAGCTTATTCTAATACTCGATTCATCTGACAAAAATCTAATTTTATCATCCATGAAGCCTCTTCTCATTCTGGTACCTTTTGTGCGGAAGCTAAAATCCTCCAAGGGTCCTTATTGTCTCCATAAAACTGCTGGAAGTGGTGGTTTCCTTCTTCCAAACAATGGTGGTCAATAGGAATGGCATATGACGTTTAGGCCAAAGACCAAACACTGGGACCTATGAGGTCATTCAGCGATGGAAAGGGAGTTCAGAGTAAAAATGTTTGAAAGGTGTAACATGAGGAAAACTTCGTTGTTGCATTAAGAAACAATTGTTAGCAGAGGGTAGAAAGTGAGATGGAAGAAAGATAATATGAACGGAAGTACAGTAAAAAAAAATGAAAGGGGATGCAGCTAGGGGACAAAAGGACGTTGCAAAGAGCCTTACGAGTTACACCCCCGTAGCGGGGTGTAACTCGTTTTGTCCATCATCAACATTCTGTTGAGACGCCAGGGTGCCACAAGTAGTCTCAGATTTTTTTTTTTTTTTGTTTTTTTTTTCTCTCTTTTTTTTTTACCTTTCCCTTTAAATAAAATATGGAAACATCCTCCCGGCAGTGTTTTGAATGTTGATAATCTCAAGTTTTCATAAGGCTTCAATAATAAATTTTAAAGATTTGTAATGCTACTTTACAAAGACTGCAGGAATACTTCAAAGCAACGCCCCATCGCCTTAACTTTTTTTTTCAGTTATCCATCCATATATCTATCGGTATATTTATTGGTTATTTCCCATTTACTTTGGTTGTCTTTTTTTATACACCGCTTGGAATTATTTTCCGCGCAGTCGTGAATACTATGGAAAAAAAAGCACAGTAAAGAGCAGTAAATAGCAAACAAATAGCAAAACCAAATTACATATAATGTAGAAAACAACCAAGTCTTTAGTGACACTGCAGTCAAATTTAGAACGTTAAATTCCAATGATTTTCATGACAAACAATGCAATCAACGCGGGTTTGTAGTAATACAGCGTGTAACAGCGGGATAGTTTCTCAAGGTATATGATTATAACAAACACCGTATCAAAAGAAAAAAAAAACTCAACGTGCAATAGCCAATGGGATGGTCAAGCCCAAGGAGGCCCTTACCTATCCCTGTCCCATCACCCACCACACACACAAATAGGGAGGAGGAGGAGGAGGAGGAGGAGGAGGAGGAGGAGAGGTGGAGGTGGAGGAGGAGTGTGGATTAAAATACCAAAAGCTTGATAAAAACCTACCTCTCAAAAGATTAAATGTAATTATGAGTCAGAGAATACGTAAATGGGAGTAAAACTATATATATAAAAAAAAAGTACAAAAAGGAATAAATAAATGAAAACCCACAAGGAAGTTGGTTGAAACTCAAGGATGACGAATAATGAATCGTCCAACGGCGTCTGGCTTTCCTTGTGGTCACCAGTCCAAGTACTATCCAGACCTGACGTTGTTGAATTTTACTATTCGAACGAACAGTGGTATATATAGTAATCACGTTACCAATCAACATATAGTTCCACACTGGACGGGTGGTTTTCGAGCTCGGCTGCCAATCCGGTGGACCGAAGTTCGATTCCCAGCTCTGCCAAACCGGAATCAAGAGGAATTTATTTCTGGTGATAAAAATTCACTTTTCGGATCCCACAATAAATTGTAGTTCCCGTTGCTAGGTAACCAATTGGTTCCTAGCCACGTAAAAATATTTAATCCTTAGGGCAGCCCTGGTGGAGGGCTGTTAATCAGCTCAGTTGTCTGGTTAAACTAAGATATACTGAACTTTTTTAACTTCAATCAGCTTCCACCCAGCCACCCTTTCTTCTTCTGACTCCTACTCCTCCTCCTATTTCTCCTCCACCTCTTCCTATTTCCAAAAAAGCCTCATCCTCTTTCGATTTTGCCTTTCTCGGTAATTTTGGAAGTCTGTTTTTCCTTTAAGAATTCTTCGAACATCTGCTTTAATTTTGATCCATATGCCCATCCCCTAGCTCTCAGATCATACGTAGTTGCATCCTGTCTCACGTCTGTTTTTGCTCAATGCCCACCGTCATCCCACCCCCGCCCCACCGCCCACGGAATTTTTTTTTTTTTTTTTTTTTTTTTTTGAATGGTGCTCATGCCCAATTTGGGAGCTTTCTCTCTGCCGCTGCAATGTTCGTCAATTCCCCCTGAAACGTGTGTGTTCTCCGATCCAACCCCAATTCCCAGTCTCTTATTCCTGCCATTCTTAAAGTAATGTTACCCTTGGCCTTACAGGTGAAAAACCAACCAGAAGCTGATAAAAATATATATATTAAAAAGAGGTCTTGGCACAGCGAATTGAAATGTCAGATTTGTTTGGTACAGCGCATACTAAGCTTTTATTTCATAAAGAAATAAATCATAATTTCAAGCTTCGGTTTAATTACCTGACATATTAAATCGAAATATAAGCTTGGGTTCAGTAAACAACTATCAAGACCGGTTTTAATTAGCAGAAGTCTCAAGCTGAAGTTCTGTAAAGTGATATTTCAAGCTTGGGTTATGAGTACCAATATATCCTGTCCGGGTTTAGTAAAACGAAATACCAAACTGAAACCGTTAGGTTTAAGTAGAGATATCAAGCTAGGTTTCAGTCAACTACAGCTAAGATTCAGTCAACCGGAATAAAGTTTGGGATTAGTAAAGCGAAACATGCTGAGGCTCAGTAAACTGAAATTACAAGCCTGGGTTCAGTAAACTTGTATCTACATTTACACTTGAAGTTTATAAACCGAAATGTCGAACTTTGTTCTGCAAACAAATATCATGACTGGGATGAACGATTGGGTTTATAAAATCAAACTATTGCGATGAGGTTTAGAAACTCAGCTCAGTAAGTCAAGCTTTTAAGTTTGGAACATAAAAAATAAAGTTTGCATTTTTCAAAGGGAAACAACAATAGTAGGTCAATTAAATCTAAATCATGAGCTGAGTTTTATTAAACCGGATTGCCAACTGTGGACTCAACGTAACCAAAATAATAAGTAAAAAGACTGGTTTCATCAAAATACAAACCATGAATTTCTTCAAGAGAAATATCAAGCATGGTTTTATTGCAACCAAACCGCCCAAATTTATGTTTTAATGCTACACAGGTCCATTGCTCTCTCTCTCCGTCCTCTCTCTCCTCTCTCTCGCACTTCATCCTCAATTCTCGGTCTCTCCTCTCTCTCTCTTAGCATTGCCTTGGTTTTAAAAAGTAAAACTTCAAGCTTTAGTTTCAATGAATTTACGCATTAGGCTGTTTTAAATACCCAACATAGAAAACCTTAGTTTATAAATAAACAAAAACTAAATAAACGTGAATTCCACAAAGTTAAATGCGTTTTGGTAACCTACGATATTTAAAAAAAATAATAATAATAATAATAAATAAAAATAAAAGCTCAACACTTCAATTCCATACAGTAAAGTATTAAACATGAATTTATTAAATTGAAATAGCAAAACCGACTTTTCATAACTCTAATAATAATAATAATAATAATAATAATAATAATAATAATAATAATAATAATAATAATAATAATAATAATAATAATAATAATATGGAAAAACTATACATTATCATAACACTTGAATAAAATAAAAACTACTGTGGGACAAAGGGCTGCAATTTGGTATGTTTGATGACTGCAGGGTGGATGATCAACATGCAAATTTGCAGCCCTCTAGCCTCAATAGTTTCTAAGACCTGAGGGCGGAGAGAAAAAATGCGGATCGGACAGACAAAGTTAACCCAATCTCAAGAGTAGTTCTTTTACAGAAAACTACAAAAACCTCTGGTCATTGATGAAAAAAGAGTTATAAGGAAATGATATACAAATGAAGACTAGAACTTGCACTTCATCGGCAGCTAGTATATGCCAAATACAGAAGCATGATGTTCAGCATAGCCTCATTATTATGTAAGAACAACTAAATATATAAATATACATATACATATATATATATATATATATATATATATATATATATATATATACTACATACATATATAAGTATTACTCTAATTTAGTAGTACAATATGAAGATAAAAGGCCCATAAACATTTATATACGTTGCAAACAATGCAATTCAGGTACTTCACTGGTAAAATATTTTTACCAGTGAAAAGAGGCACAGACGAAAGCGTCTGAAATCTATTGTTGGAACGTGAAATGGTGCTTTATGGGCCTTTTATCATATATATATATATATATATATATATAATATATATATATATATATATATATATATATATATATATATATATATATATATACGTATATGTATATGGCCATACATGTATACATATATGTACGTGTGTGAGAGAGAGAGAGAGAGAGAGAGAGAGAGAGAGAGCGGAAGGCCAAAGAATTTTACGCTTCTCTCATTAAAAAAACCTTAACAACAAAATTTTTTTCAATTCTCAATTTTGTTTAATTTATTTTGTTCATAATCATCTGTGACTAAAATGTTAAAATTTCCAGCTCTCTTTTTAGTTACTTTCTCGAGGAAGACATTATTTACTGGTTCATTTTAAAGTCGTCTCCATTTGCATGGTTTCTGAAGCCGTCGCAGTCTTCAGGAGCCTTCAGTTACTCCAAGCCCTTCCGAAGGCTCCGTGTGGAATCTCCCGAAGCAAGAAAATTGGCCTCGGAGCCAAAATGAAGATCTGGGGAATTCCTGGAGCTCTAGTGGCATTTTCCAATTCGAAATATTTAATAAGGTGGAAAGAAAGGTAACCATGTTTGCCCTTGGTAAATTTAACTTTGTTGTGAAAAACCTATTGGCTCTGATCCCAACCGGATCAGTGGTACCTTTCATAAATGGAAATTGGATCCGAAACCTCGGATTATTTATTAGTAAACAAGCAGTAGCTCTTGTTCTGGGAGCACTTTTTGGCAGAGCACATCAGTGCATTGTAGACCAGAAGGCTCTCCAGATTGGTCAAGATGCTACTGCACAGAAAAACGACGACGACCTTTACTACGCAACGGAAATGATCTCGCTTTTGAAAGAAGATTGGAAGGATGCAACGTCGGAGAACTTTTTCCTCCTAGATGAACTCGAAGATATGAATTTCAACGAGGCTGCTCTGATGAGAACGAATCAAGATTTACTTGACGAGTTCGTGGATGAAAAGCATAACGCTGAAGAGGAAAATAAACTCCTAAAGAAGAAAATAGAAGAGTTGGAAGACGCATTTCTCCAGAAGGCCAAGGATGTTGAAAATATAAACGAACAACTAGCACGGAAGGAGAAAGAATGTGAGAACCATCGAGAAAAACTGGAAGAACTCCAGAAGCAAGCTGTGGACAATGACTTCTACTGTGGGTACCTTGAAGAGAAGGTCAAGGCCCATGAGGCTGAAAGAAAGAGGCTGTTCCAGGCGACGGCACAACTCCAGGAGAGATTGCAAGCCTCACAGAGAGAAGTATCATCTGTTCTCGCACGAAAGGATCTAGGCGATCAGAAGAAAGTACATATCCAGGAAACCACAGTTCAGTTGCTTCCACAGGAGAATGAAAAAATTAATGAGGAATTAGAGGAACGAGAACCATCAGTTACCGTGGTACACAATTCTATGGCAAATCAAAAGAATAAGAATGATGCTCTGATTGAAGAAAACAAGGTCAAAGGAAACATGTTCTATAAGCTAGGACGACTGGAGGAAGCAAGTGAATGTTTCCTCAGAGTCTTGGATATGGACGACGATCAAGTGGACTGCAGGCGAAGACTGGGATTATGTCTCTTGTTGCTTGGCAGACACAGCCAAGCTATGACGCAGCTTGAGAAATTAGATGATCAAGAAGATTTGGTTGCAGCCGCCAGAACCTTGCAAAGAATGCAACGTCATGGCTGCCCATACTACATCCTAGGTATTGCAGAGGATGCTAATTTGAAGGAAATAATGTGGGCCTACAAGAAGCGGACACTCAAGTTTAACCCTGATAACTGCCAAGGGTCTAAAGACGAGCGACAATGCAGAATGGATATCATGCACAAAGTCAACTATGCTAATGATCTCCTATGTGATACTGATGAAAGAAGAAAATACAACGCAGTCAGGGAATTCATCAAGGACCTGGCAGATAGTGTGTTTGAAGATCCTCAGAAGACAATGAAAGCAAAGAAGAAGAAACCTGGAAGGACAACGAAGAGGAAGAAAACTAAAGGAAACTAGAAAGAAACAAACAGAAGAAACAGCCTGTGATTAACCAAAATTGTGAATGATTTTGTCTTGTCACCAGGTGATGCTGCTGCGTCGTGTTCTAGAGGCCCTGCGATCTTCTTGGTCCATTCGATGAGCTTTGACTGCAAGATGGGGTGGGTTCTGCTGCTCCCCACCCCCCGGCAGCAAACAACAATGGGAGGTCCCCCCACCTCCTACACACCAATCCTGCAATCAAAAACCATCGATGGCCAAGAAAATCGCAATGCCTCTGGAACACGACGCAACATCATCAACTGATGACCAGTCAAAATTCTTCACATGGGTTGTTTCTTTGTAGCAGTAAAGACAAGTCTTCTGAACAGGCTTTTCATCAGGCATCCTTGACGATTCTCTCATCTCCCTGATGGAGGCAGGAGGCCCAACTGTCAGGATGAGAGCCAACAGTTATTCAGAGGAAGGAGGACCAGCTCTCAAGATGAGAGCTAACAGCTGTTCGGAGGCTGGAGGACAAGCTCTCAGGATGAGAGCCAACAGCTGTTCGGAGGCTGGAGGACAAGTTCTCGGGATGAGACCTAACTGCTGTTAGGAGGCTGGAAGACAAGCTATCATGATGAGAGCCAAAAGCTGTTCAGAGGGTCACAGGGACCCCCTCTCCTGCCACATGATACCCTCTGGAATGGGTATCGATACCAAATCACCTATTGGATTATGCACTGCATGTTAAATCACATATTTTGTATATACTGCAGTGGCAACCTCTGGCGTGGCGTAAAAACCCGTAAGTTCAATGCCTTTTATATATGCAAAATATGGGTTATGCAATGCATAATGGGATGAATACTTGCATATACTACTGTGGCAACCTCTGGCGCGGCGTAAAACCCGTAAGTTCAATGCATTTCATGTATGCAAAGTATGTCATATGCAATGCATAATGGGTTGAATACTTGCATATACTACCGTGGCAACCTCTGGCGCGCGTAAAAAACCCCGTAAGTTTTCAATGCCTTTTCATATATTGCAAAGTATGTCATATGCAATGCATAATGGGTTGAATATTGCATATACTACCGTGGCAACCTCTGGCGTGGCGTAAAAAAACCTGTAAGTTCAATGGCCTTTCATATATGCAAAGTATGTCATATGCAATGCATAATGGGTTGAATACTTGCATATACTACCGTGGCAACCTCTGGCGCGGCGTAAAAACCCGTAAGTTCAATGCCTTTCATATATGCAAAGTATGTCATATGCAATGCATAATGGGTTGAATACTTGCATATACTACCGTGGCAACCTCTGGCGCGGCGTAAAAACCCGTAAAGTTCAATGCCTTTCATATATGCAAAGTATTGTCATATTGCCATGCATAATGGGTTGAATACTTGCATATACTACCGTGGCAAACCTCTGGCGCGGCGTAAAAAACCCGTAAGTTCAATGCTTTCATATAGCAAAGTATATCATATGCAATGCCTAATGGGTTGAATACTTGCATATAACTACCGTGGCAAACCTCTGGCTCGGTGTAAAAAACCCGTAAGTTCAATGCCTTTTCATATATGCAAAGTATGTCATATGCAATGCATAATGGTGAATACTTGCATATACTACGTGGCAACCTCTGGCGCGGCGAAAAACCCGTAAGTTCAATGCCTTTCATATATGCAAAGTATGTCATAGCATCATAATGGGTTGAATACTTGCATATACTACCGTGGCAACCTCTGGGCGGCGTAAAAAACCCGTAAGTTCAATGCCTTTCATATATGCAAAGTATGTCATATGCAATGCATAATGGGTTGAATACTTGCATACCCTACCGTGGCAACCTCTGGCGCGGCGTAAAAACCGTAAGGTTCAATGCCTTTCATATATGCAAAGTATGTCATATGCAATGCATAAATGGTTGAATACTAATGCATATACTACTGTGGCAACCTCTGGCGCGGCGTAAAAACCGGTAAGTTTCAATGCCTTTCATATATGCAAAGTATGTCATATGCAATGCATAATGGGTTGAATACTTGCATATACTACCGTGGCAACCTCTGGCGCGGCGTAAAAACCCGTAAGTTCAATGCCTTTCATATATGCAAAGTATGTCATATGCAATGCATAATGGGCGGGTTGAATACTTGCATACCCCTACCGTGGCAACCTCTGGCGCGGCGTAAAAAACCGTACGTTCAATCCTTCATATATGCAAAGTATGTCATATGCAATGCATAATGGGTTGATACTTGCATATACTACCGTGGCAACCTCTGGCGCGGCGTAAAAAACCCGTAAGTTTTCAATGCCTTTCACATAATGCAAAGTATGTCATATGCAATGCATAATGGGTTGAATACTTGCATATACTACCGTGGCAACCTCTGGCGCGGCGTAAAAACCCGTAAGTTCAATGCCTTTCATATATGCAAAGTATGTCATATGCAATGCAATAATGGGGTTGAATTACTTGCATATACTACCGTGGCAACCTCTGGCGCGGCGTAAAAACCGTAAGTTTCAATGCCTCTCATATATGCAAAGTATGTCATATGTCAATGCAGAATGGTTGAATACTTGCATATACTACCGTGGCAACTCTGGCGCGTCGTAAAAAAAACCCGAAAGTTCAATGCCTTTCATATATGCAAAGTATGTCATATGCATGCATAATGGGTGAATACTTGCAAATATTACTGTGGCAACCTCGGTGGCGCGGAGTAAAAACCCGTAAGTTCAATGCCTTTCATATATGCAAAAGTATGTCTATGCCCAATGCATAATGGGTGAATACTTGCCATATACTACCGTGGCAACCTCTGTCGCGGCGTAAAAACCCGTAAGTTCAATGCCTTTTATATATGCAAAGTATGGCTTATGCAATGCATAATGGGTTGAATACTTGCAAATACTAGCATGGCAACCTCTGGCGCGGCGTAAAAACCCGTAAGTTCAATGCCTTTTATATATGCAAAGTATGGCTTATGCAATGCATGATGGGTTGAATACTTGCATATACTAACGTGGCAACCTCTGGCGCGGCGTAAAAACCCGTAAGTTCAATGCCTTTTATATATGCAAGTATGGCTTTTGCAATGCATAATAGGTTGAATACTTGCATATAATACCGTGACAACCTCTGGCGCGGCGTAAAAACCCGTAAGTTCAATGCCTTTTATTTATGCAAAGTATGGCTTATGCAATGCATAATGGGTTGAATACTTGCATATAAAATATGTGGCAACCTCTGGCGCTGCGTAAAAACCCGTAAGTTCAATGCCTTTTATGTATGCAACGTATGGCTTATGCAATGCATAATGGGTTGAATGCTTGCATATACTACCGTGGCAACCTCTGGCGTGGCGTAAAAACCCGTAAGTTCAATGCCTTTTATGTATGCAAAGTATGGCTTATGCAATGCATAATGGGTTGAATACTTGCATATACTAACGTGGCAACCTCTGGCACGGTGTAAAAACCCGTAAGTTCAATGCCTTTTATGTATGCAAAGTATGGCTTAAGCAATGCATAATAGGTTGAATACTTGCATATACTAACGTGGCAACCTCTGACGCTGCGTAAAAACCCGTAAGTTCAATGCCTTTTATGTATGCAAAGTATGGCTTATGCAATGGATAATAGGTTGAATACTTGCATATATACGTGGGCAACCTTGGCGCGGCGTAAAAAACCGTAAAGTTCAATGCCTTTTATATATGGAAAGATGGCTTATGCAATGCATAATGGGTTGAATACTTGCATATACTAATGGCAACTGGCGCGGCGTAAAAACCTGTAGTTCAATGCCTTTTATATATGCAGTGGCTTATGCAATGGCATAGGGGTTGAATCTTGCATATACTAACTTTGCACCTCTGGTCGGCGTAAAAACCCGTAAGTTCATGCCTATATGCAAATAGTGGCTTCTGCAATGCATAATGGGTTGAATACTTGCATATACTACCGTGGCAACCTCTGGCGCGGCGGTAAAAAACCGTAAGTTCAATGCCTTTTATATATGGCAAGTATGGTGGCTTATGCAATGCATAATGGGTTGAATACTTGCATATACTACTGTGGCAACCTCTGGTGCGGTGTAAAAACCCTTAAGTTCAATGCCTTTTATATATGCAAAGTATGGCTTATGCAATGCACAATGGGTTGAGTACTTGCATATACTAATGTGGCAACCTCTGGCGCGGCATAAAAACCCGTAAGTTCAATGCCTTTTATATATGCAAAGTATGGCTTATGCAATGCATAATGGGTTGATTACTTGCAGATACTACCGTGGCACCTCTACGGCGTACCCGTAAGTTCGTGGCAACCTTTGGCGTGGCGTAAAAACCCATAAGTTCAATGCCTCATACAATAGGTGCAAAATATTTGATCCTTGGCTAGCTATTGGAGCTGAGAATGGGGAAGGGTCCATCCCTGGCAAAAATAAAACCCCATTCGATGACACTCCATTGGCGAGGATGCCCCAGGGATGAGATCGCTTCCGATCGCTAAAGGCCCATAATTTATATATATTTATATATGTATATATAAATGTATATAATGTATATATCATATATATATACACACATAAATATATGTAAATGTATATATATATATATATATATATATATATATATATATAAGGATTATATATAATTATATATATATGATATTTATCTATCTATCTATATATATATAATATATATATATATATATATATATATATACATATATATATATATATATATATATATAATATATATATATATATATATATATATATATAATATAATGGCTGATTATCAAAGTGAGTGTGTGTGTGTGTGTGTGAATGTTTACTAAAAATGGCTGTCCAGCTGTATATCTACAGTATGTATATGTGTGTATATATATATATGTATATGTATATATATATATATATATATATATATATATACTATATATATATATATATATATATATATATATATATATATATATATATATATATATATATATATAATGTGTGTGTGTATGTGTACATATATACCTAATATATATTATATATATATATATCATAATATCATCCTATATATATATATATATACAAAGTATATACCCACACATATTCATATTGTAGATATACAGCTAGACAGCCATTTTTAGTACGCATTAACACACACATACACACTCACACAGACAGTCAGCCATATTTCCACAACCACGCACACAAGTACACGCAATGCTTTTGACGAACATCACCGCTGCTCACCAGCAAAACAGAACAGAAAGAATGAGGAGCACGCCCTCTGTTCTAGTAGTGGAGGTGAAAGTGGCAGCTTTAATCAAACACTGTGTATAACAACAAGCGGTTGAATGTTAAATAAGGAGTTGGGAATAGGGAGTTGGGATAATTGGCTACAAATAAGCCTAGGATATTCAGTGGGAAATAATAATAATAATAATAATAATAATAATAATAATAATAATAATAATAATAATAATAGAGGAGACAAACACCATCCCCCACCAACAGAAAGGCTGCAGAAGGAAGTGTAGGGGCACAAAAGACCAGCTCCTGATAGACAAAATGGTAATGAAGAACAGTAGGAGAAGGAAAACCAACCTAAGCATGGCATGGATAGACCTGATAAGAAAATCTTTCGACCATGATACCACACACATGGCTAATAGAATGCCTGAAAATAAATGGGGCAGAGGAAAACACCATCAGCTTCCTCAAAAATACAATGCGCAACTGGAATACAATACTTACAAGCTCTGGAATAAGACTAGCAGAGCAGGAGAGGGATCTTCCAGGGCGACTCACTGTCCCCACTACTCTTCGTAGTAGCCATGATTCCCATGACAAAAGCACTGCAGAAGATGGATGCCGGGTACCAACTCAAGAAAAGAGGCAACAGAATCAACCATCTGATGTTCATGGACGGCATCAAGCTGTATGGTAAGAGCATCAAGGAAATAGATACCCTAATCCAGACTGTAAGGATTGTATCTAGGGATATCAGGATGGAGTTTGGAATAGAAAAATGCGCCTTAGTCAACATACAAAAAGGCAAAGTAACGAGAACTGAAGGGATAAAGCTACCAGATGGGAGCAACATCAAACACATAGATGAGACAGGATACAAATACCTGGGAATAATGGAAGGAAGGGATATAAAACACCAAGAGATGAATGACACGATCAGGAAAGAATATATGCAGAGACTCAAGGCGATACTCAAGTCAAAACTCAACGCCGGAAATATGATAAAAGCCATAAACACATGGGCAGTGCCAGTAATCAGATACAGTGCAGGAATAGTGGAATGGACGAAGGCAGAACTCCGCAGCATAGATCAGAAAACCAGGAAACATATGACAATACACAAAGCACTATACCTAAGAGCAAATACGGACAGACTAAACATAACACAAAAGGAAGGAGGGAGAGGACTACTAAGTATAGAGGACTGCGTCAACATCGAGAACAGAGCACTGGGGCAATATCTAAAAACCAGTGAAGACGAGTGACTAAAGAGTGCATGGGAAGAAGGAATAATAAAAGTAGACGAAGACCCAGAAATATACAGACACAGAAGAATGACTGACAGAACAGAGGATTGGCACAACAAACCAATGCACGGACAATACATAAGACAGACTAAAGAAACTAGCCAGCGATGACACATGGCAATGGCTACAGAGGGAAGAGCTAAAGAAGGAAAGTGAAGGAATGATAACAGCAGCACAAGATCAGGCCCCAAGAACGAGATATGTTCAAAGAACGATAGACGGAAATAACATCTCTCCCATATGTAGGAAGTGCAATACGAAAAATGAAACCATAAACCACATAGCAAGCGAATGCCCTGCACTTGCACAGAACCAGTACAAAAAGAGGCATGATTCAGTGGCAAAAGCCCTCCACTGGAGCCTGTGTAAGAAACATCAGCTACCTTGCAGTAATAAGTGGTACGAGCACCAACCTGTGGGAGTGATAGAAAACGATCAGGCAAAGATCCTCTGGGACTATGGTATCAGAACGGATAGGGTGATACGTGCAAACAGACCAGACGTGACGTTGATTGACAAAGTCAAGAGGAAAGTATCACTCATTGATGTCGCAATACCATGGGACACCAGAGTTGAAGAGAAAGAGAGGGAAAAAATGTTTAAGTATCAAGATCTGAAAATAGAAACAAGAAGGATATGGGATATGCCAGTGGAAATCGTACCCATAATCATAGGAGCACTAGGCACGATCCCAAGATCCCTGAAAAGGAATCTAGAAAAACTAGACGCTGAAGTAGCTCCAGGACTCATGCAGAAGAGTGTGATCCTAGAAACGGCGCACATAGTAAGAAAAGTGATGGACTACTAAGAAGGCAGGATGCAACCCAGAACCCCACACTATAAATACCACCCAGTCGAATTGGAGAACTGTGATTATAACACACACAAAAAAAATAAAAATAATAAATAATAATATAATAATAATAATAATAATAATAATAATAATAATAATAATAATAATTCAAAAGGATAATATTCTACCCGGGTAGTTGGGGAAGGGAAAAATAATTAAGCTAATTAAATATAAGTCGTGATGTTTGTCTGTCTGTCTCACTGTTGACGTTTGGATACAGGGGGGAGGTATTTTGGGGTTGTGTATGTATGCATGTAAGTGTAAATACGTGAAAATACACACACACACTATACACTCACATTATATATAAATACACACACACACTATACACTCACATATATAAATAAACACACACACACACATATATATATATATATAGATAGATATATATATATATATATATATATAGATATATATATACATATATATATATATATTATATATATATATATATATATATATACATATATATATATATATATATATATATACTATATATATATATATAGATATATATATATATATATATAAAGTGAATACAAATTTCACATCACCGTGATTCATATAAATCATTCGAGCTACAAATGTCCTTTAATATCTAATTCGCTCTACCTCGTTATTGATATATTTTCGTATATGTAAACCGAAGGGGAATTTTTAGTTCATGAAATTATCAACTAAAAAGTCCCTTTCGGTTTACATATATGAAAATATATCAATTCCGAGGTAGAGCGAATTAGATATTAAAGGACATTTGTAGCTCGAATGCTCGAATGATATATATAATATATATATATATATATATATATATATATATATATATATATATATATATAATGTATGTACGAATGTAAAAATTTTACAATTACGAATAAATTCCCTTCTGTGCTTTTACGGAAATGGCCATAAGGACTCACACACATTTACGAGTATATATATATATATATATATATATATATATATATATATATATATATATATATATATATATAAATATACACGTACTAAACGGCTCAGAGAGCGTTAGCGCGCTGTTATATATATATATATATATATATATATATATATATATATATATTTATATATATATATATATATATATATATATATACATACGTACTAAACGGTGCAAAATGGTAAAGATGAGAAAAATTTTAAAACTTATTTTTCTTTCCTTTTATACAGTAAGTTCTAAAACTGAAGCGACAAATTTCAGAGAATTTCGTTCGAAATTCACTAACTGGCAACTACAACTCGTAGCTAAAAAAAAATATTTTTTTTCTACAGTGAAAGCTCTATCAAGCAAAATAAAGCTAACATATGATGCACAAATATCAGTTCTATGATATTTATAACAACCATAAGAAAAAATTACGGTAATAGTAATTATTTTAAAGTATAGCAATTACTTCAAACTATAGAAACGAAACAATTTGAAATTCTCGTTCAACACAGGATTACCATGATTACCAATGTATATTTCGAGCAATGTGGAAACAAATATTTAATATTATAGTGTATTATCAATTATTTTAGCGAAGATGCATAAAACCATGCAAGTATCAATAGAATGTGAAGGGAAAATCTCCGCGACATTAAACATAATCAACCATGAATGCACCTAAATTCAATTAGAAGTTAGGGGTGGTTGGTAGTTCTGATTCTTGCTTCTAGGACCGAGCATAAAACACCATCTTCGAGAAAGGCTCTAACCTCTGCTGCTACCTTCAGGTGACTAGGCCTAGTTCCGGGCACTGCAAGGCTTACAATGCAGGGCCACTGTCTGTTATTTAGGCAAAGATAGAACCATCAGGACCGACACCAGGACCTGTCCTTGCACCTGGGAAATAGACTCGCTATATAAAAAATAAGAAAGTCGGTCGCAAGCAACCACAACACCCGTAAAATCACCATCTGGTTAAGTAAGGAGACGACAGACCCCAACCGCCCCTTCCCCCCTCTACCTCTACCTCTACCCACAATACTAACTCCACCTTTTTCACTTCAACCTATTACCTCAAATCTTCGAATCATATCCCAACCGTGAAATTTAAGACTGAATTTGCGTAAGTGGGCGTACCATAAGGGAGTGATATCACCCAAATTCATATTTCCACTGACAACCAGTAATCAGTTCGATCCAGTCAAGTATAATTGAGGGCCTCAGAACCACAGAGTTGTAAACGCCACCCCCACCAATATTGAGTTAGGCGTACCAGTAGATTTGGCAACGTTTCCTCTGTCTATTTGTTGCCTTTCTATGCTATTCAGGAGTTTCAAAAAGGTCGAAATCCCTACTTGAGCATTAGGAATTATCGATTTTGTCTACATGAATGAACGTTGTGTCACGCGGAGGTTACAGCCTCAAAAGGGCTCAGTTAGAACCACAAGGAAGTACGTGCGCAGCTCAAGAGTGAGCCAATGAGAGCGCACGTCACTAAGCGGGTAGTCAGCTCTAAGGAAATCAGCATTTTTCCCCATAAGGCGGCCGTAAGTGTCGGCCAATCACCACAGTTTACATTCCCCACCTCCCCTTATTTTCAAGTTCTTTAGTGGATTTACAGTATTTTCATGGTGAGTACAGATTAAATTATTTGCTTTTTCTAGAGAAGTAGTAGTGAGTGTAGTAGTATTATTTTTCTATAATTTTTTTGTTTGATTATTATTATGATATTGGTGATGATTATTTTAATGGCTAAACCTTATGATGATGGAATGTTATCATGGTCAACATCATCAATACTAATATTACCGTATTATCATTATTATTTGCTATTATCATTAATAATATTATTATAAATTTCTCCTATTATTATTATTATTATTATTATTATTATTATTATTATTATTATTATTATTATTATTATTATTATTATTATTATTATTATAGTATAACATCCATGATTGTTATACCACGAAAGGTATTTTCATGGTGAGTACACATTTTATTATAATTATTATTATTATCAATATTATTAACCAATATTACTGTATTATCATTATTATTGATATTATTTTTATATTATATATTTTTAATATTATTATTATTATTATTATCATTGCTATTATTATTGCTATATTATTTTTATTTTTTTATTTTTTTGCTCTATCACAGTCCTCCAATTCGACTGGGTGGTATTTAGTGTGGGGTTCCGGGTTGCATCCTGCCTCCTTAGGAATCCATCCCTTTTCTTACTATGTGTGCCGTTTCCTAGGATCACAACCTCTTCTGCATGAGTCCTGGAGCTACTTCAGCGTCTAGTTTTTCTAGATTCCTTTTCAGGGATCTTGGGATCGTGCCTAGTGCTCCTATGATTATGGGTACGATTTCCACTGGCATATCCTATATCCTTCTTATTTCTATTTTCAGATCTTGATACTTATCCATTTTTTCCCTCTCTTTATTATTATTATTATTATTATTATTATTGTTATTATTATTATTATTATTATTATTATTATTATTATTATTATTATTATTATTATTATTATTATTATTATTATTATTATTATTATTATTATTATTCATCATATATTATTATTATTATTATTATTATTATTATTATTATTATTATTATTATTATTATTATTATTATTATTATTATTACATCTATTGCTGTTATAACACGAATATAATAACACTTTATTATCCTTTTACACATTTAATTATGGTTTAAGTGCTGGTTATGAATAAAATATACACAAATGTGGGGGTTAGGCGTACATTTCGAATGCTAGCGCACAAGCGCACTCCACAATTTTTTTTTAAATTTTCACCAAAAATTTATAAAGGGTAGGGCTTTCATATGAAACTTAGTTTAAATCAATATCTCTCTTAGAAGCAGAGTAATGAATGTTAGACTTTGAGGGCAATTTACTCATTTTTTAAAAAGTGGCGTTTACCGGTAACCTTGTGGTTCTGAGGCCCTCAATTGCATAACAGAAATTTATGATTTTTTGTATATATATAATATATATATATATATATATATATATATATATATATATATATATATATATAGGGGATATATATATATATATATATATATATATATATATATATATATATATATATATATATATATATATATATATATATATATATATATATATATATATATATATATATATATATAAAGAAGCACCCGAGCATGACCAATAGGCCTAGTGCTCGATTCTTAAAGCAGACCTCTGGTTATTCCTGATAGATAAAAACTTCCTGAGAGAGAGAGAGAGAGAGAGAGAGAGAGAGAGAGAGAGAGAGAGCATAACAGGGGATACTCGAATTTAAATAATGCTCGCCAAGCATATTCACACTCCGGATCGTATGGACAAGAATAGTCTCACTTATGCACTGGCAAAAAAAAAAAAAAAAAAACAGTGGAAACCTACGAAGATACTTGTTTGGTGCGACCCTGAACGCAATTCCGCATGCAAAAATTTGCACAATCGAGAAATTCCATGAAATTATTAACTAACAAGCTGGAAAATATATTTCCTTGATTCTTGAAATAGGCCTAACCATGTAACCAACGCTAAACGCGCACATAACTTGGATTTCGTTTTTTTTTTTTTTTACACCAACTTGTCTTATTTATATTTCATTTAATCAGATGCTAAACTTCTCTGTGCTTTATCAAAAGAAATCATAATAACTTTCGATATAACGCTCTAAAAGTAGAAAGTTAATTTACAAATATTAGGCCAATGCTTATGCACACGGTTCCTGCTGCCACTCTATGGTGAACACTTCATATGAATCATATCACACTTTGGAAGCCGCAGATGTTTCTTTGGGGAAATTCTTTTTTTTCTATTAATAAATAATTACTGAACTAACATTGATCATTCACTGGGGAAATACTTTGTGGGCTTATACAGTTAATCACTGATACGTTTTATCAGATAAATAGGATGACAATAATTGGAATAAAATATATTAACTGGCAACCCCACGAGTTTCTATAGAAGTACGATCAATTCTGAGATTTGTCGCTTCACTTCTGGAACTTACTGTACCGCCCATAAATCCTAGGTTTTTGATGTTCTCTAAAGGTCCTTTTCTTCGACGGTGGCCATGTACATATTTGCAAAAAGGACCCTACGGAGGCCCCTTTCCTCTCTCATCAGGGGGAATTATTTTGACAAATAGACGGAGTCGCCATGGGATCCCCACTATATATATATATATATATATATATATATATATATATATATATATATATATATATATATATATATATATATATATAGTGGGGGATCCCCACCCCTATATATATATATATATATAATATATATATATATATATATATATATATATATATAGTGGGGATCCCCACTATATATATATATATATATATATATATATATATATATATATATATATATATATATATATAGTCTTCCTCAAGTCCTGATGCAAATTTTTTTTTTTAAATTAAAGAATCTGGAATCTGAACCATTCTGTGTCATTGAAGCCTAATACTAGTAGATATAATATATATATATATATATATATTAATTATATATATATATATTATAATATATATATATATATATATATATATATATAATACATATAAGTCTATCACATTACCGTGATACACATACATATATCGAACTACAAATGTCCTTTAATATCTAATTCGCTCTACCTCGGAATTAATATATTTTCATATATGTTTAACCGAGGGGGAATTTATTAAGCGATAATAGAATTGGCGATCGACAGACGCGAACCATCGACCTCTCAATACTATTATCGCTTAATAAATTCCCCCTCGGTTAAACATATATGAAAATATATTAATCCCGAGGTAGAGCGAATTAGATATTAAAGGACATTTGTAGTTCGATATATATATATATATATATATATATATATATATATATATATATATATATATATATATATATATATATATATATATATATATATATAATATATATATATATATATATATATATATATATATATATATATAATATATATATCGAACTACAAATGTCCTTTAATATCTAATTCGCTCTACCTCGGAATTAATATATTTTCATATATGTTTAACCGAGGGGGAATTTAGATTCCATAAGAAGGTTCAACTTGTCTTTATGTTTAAAAAATAGATCCAATAATTGTCAGTGGGCTTATTGGTCATACACATACATGTGGCTTCAGCTAATATATATATATATATATATATATATATATATATATATATATATATATATATATATATATATATATATATATAATATATATATATATATATATATATATATATATATATATATATATATATATATTAGCTGAAGCCACATGTATGTGTATGACCAATAAGCCCACTGACAATTATTGGATCTATTTTTTAAACATAAAGACAAGTTGAACCTTCTTATGGAATCTAAAGTCGTCGTTTATATCATTTATCCGACATGTAATATAGGAAAATATATTGGAGCTGTTGGGTGATGCCATTGTCGCCATGTCATTGCGCAATATGCAACACTGACACAATGGCGTCGCCATTTGTTGTAATTAGATTGAGCAAATTGTAACTCGCAATTGCGACTTTCGCCATCCATTGAAACATCTGCCATCACTTGGTGCACGTCCCCAAATTAACTATTCATGGCAATTGGGTCGTTATTACATAGTAAGAACGTCGTAGTTAGCAAAATTTTCGGCAGCATTGTGCACCGTTGAATCGCAAATGTGTGACCGAGTCGCTGACAATTCTTTTTTATTTTATCTATCTTTTTTATTTATTTATTTTTTTTTATTTTTTTTTTTTTTTTTTTCGCGGCCTAAGCCACACGATTGATGGCGATGTTCGCCAAAACTAGCCATTATGTAATTCGTGGCCTAAAATCGCCAATGTGGAATTTTGCCAATATTTTTATTGTTGTTAAATAGTTAAATAACAATGCGAATTTTCCTATCATGCGTGACCGTTCAAGTTCTTAAGCTTAGTGTACACTGTAGATTAAAAATCTAGCTAAACTTGGTTTGATCTACAGAGATTACTCTAAAGTCTGTGTACATTAGACAACCATTTACTCTCATAACTTTATATCTAGAGTAGTGTGAGACTTACTCTAGCGAGATAAATCTACCACTCATGTACACTATATCATGAAGTTGAGGAGGGACTCTCAGTCAGGATCCATATTCGTGAGTGGTAACATTTCACGGTCAAGGAAACTAGTTGCAGCAGCTGCCGCATTAGTTTCATCAAGGAATTTTGAAGAAAAAGAAGAGAAGGCAAATATGGGTTAGACAATGGATATTTACACGAGATGAAAAAGGGTTGCATGCAAAGCTTTTGCAAGAACTGATCATTGAAGATGATAAAGCGTATAAGAATTTTTTACGTATGTCTCGTGAAGATTATAATTATCTGCTTGAAAAGGTGACAACCAAAAATTATGAAGCGTGATACTCATTTAAGGAAAGCAATCTCCCCTTTCAGAAAGATAAACTCTCATACTTAGATTCTTAGCATCTGGTAAGTAAAATGTATAAAAGAAAAAATTTCTTCTAGAATAAACTTATATTTATTATCAAATTATACTGAGAAACTAAACAAAAATAAATTCAAAAATTAAATATGCAATTATTATTATTATCATGAAAAATAGGTAAACATAAAAAGAATAATTAACATATTATATTAAAATAAATATTTTACACTGTCTTGTAGTATATAATCTATAACTATATTATATACGAATTTGCTTTTTCAGGAGATAGTTATCACTCACTAATGTATGTTTTCCGTATACCAGTTACTACTATAGCAAAAATATTTCCAGAAGTATGCACTGCACTGTAAGATGTTCTGAAGGAAGATTATCTCCAGGTTAGTAGAACTAGCTATAATTTCTGTTAAAGAGTACTGGAAGCTGATGTCACCCAACATCACTTGTCTGAGCATCTGTTTCAGAAGGAATTAAGTCTTTATCTGTCAAATCAGTGTATGAACTTTGAAGTGCAGGGGTAGAAGTAGGGGATGGGAATCATGGTCCTCTTTTTCTCCAATTTCTATTATTGCTTTTCATGATCACACGTTTCAGTCTGTTCCTATTTTCGATGGAACGTAATTGACGAAGTTCGGATGCAACATATTCTCCAAACAATATACCTATGGCATTTTTCAAATGCATTCTCTTCTTCACTGTGTTAGGATTTCTTAGAACATTTTCCTTTAGTATTTCCTACACTAGATATACCAGGAGTGACATCAGGATTTAGAACTTGCTCTCCAATTTGAGGGACATTTTCAGTGTAAACCTCCGATGATGATAGAGTCTGCCAAAATGAAAAGAATATATTGAAAAATTTAAACATAATATAGTAGTTTGGTATTAACAGTAGAGATATTGTCTGGATACTTAACTATTTGTATTTGCATCATTTTGCTTTAAAGAATTTTGCAGTTAAACAAAAAAAAATACAGCATTCAGATCTGAGTTTAAAAGGGCGTAAGTGTAAGTTAAGTGTATTTTTAAAATTTTGTAAAAAAAAATTAACAAAACATGCGCTATATAAAACATGAAATTAGTATATATATATATATATATATATATATATTATATATATATTATTATATATATATATAGTATATATATATATATATATACTATATATATATATATATATATATATATATATATATATATATATATATATATATATGTGTGTGTGTGTGTGTGTGTGTGTGTGTGTGTGTGTGTATGGATATTATATATATATATATATATATATATATATATTATATATCTATATATATATATATAGTATATATATGTAAGTAGTATGTCTGTATGTATGGTATGTATGTATGTATGTATGTATGTATGTATGTATGTAATATATATATATATATATATATATATATATTATTATATGTATGTATGTATGTATGTATGTATGTATATATATATATTATATATATATATATAATATATATATATTATTATGTAGGTATGTATGTATGTATAATATATATATATATATATATTATATATATATAAATATATATATATCTATATATAATATATATATATATCAAGTTGATTGTCAAACTTGCGTTATTGGTATTCATTATAGCTCAACATTTTCTTTTCACGCATCTTGGTTGCTTACTCCCTTTTCCATAGTATATTTTAAATCTTTCTTAGTTTGACAGACCCTCTTAGTTAAATACTGTAGAATTACAATTGTGTTTCGTATTTCCAGACTCCAAATTCCCGTGAGGAATTGCTGGAAGTGTCCAAGGATTTTGACTTTAAATGGCAGTTTCCAAATTGCATAGGAGCCCTCGATGGGAAACGTGGTTATCAAGCAACCACCTAACAGTGGTAGTTTGTATTTCAATTACAAGGGTACAAACAGCATTGTTCTTTTAGCATTGGTTGATGGAAACTATAAATTCCTGTACATTGACGTTGGCTGCAATGGTCAGATATCTTATGGGGGTGTTTAGACGTTTAGACAAACAGTTCTTTGTCAAGTGCTTTAGAAAACAAATTGTTAAATATACCTAATGAAAGGCAGTTAGAGGGTTCAGGAAATGAGGATAAAGTACCATATGTTGTTGTTGCTGACGATGCCTTTCCTCTGAAAATCATACATTATGAAGCCGTATCCATACCAAAATCAACCACCCCCAAAATCGTATTTTCAACTACAGATTATCCAAAGCACGCAGGGTTGTTGAAAATGCGTTTGTTCTGATATCCGCACGTTTCCATGTTTTAAGACGACCAATGGAGATATCGCCAGAAAAGGTGAAGGATATATGTGTTCTACATAACTTTGTACTAACTCGAAATAGTCCAAAGCTGTTTATGCTTCACCAAGAACGTTTGATAGAGAAGAGGTCGATGACAGAAGTATTTTACATCCCCTGCAACCCAATCCAGCAAGAAGGGCAGCGCATACATTCGCTTTGTACTTTAGCCTTTATTTTTTGGTGATGTAATGTACTCAAGCACTGATAACAATGCATAGAGCATCGTGAAGTGATGTGAGTACACAGACTTATGTGGAAACTTTTATAAGTACAGGAATAGTGCCAAATAGAGACTAAAATAGACGGGGTTTTTGAAAACGTTTGTTTATACCCCGAGGCGTTTGCCTTGGGGAAGGTCCGTTTTTTATGATAAAGTTTACCCGTTCTTTTTGTTGTTTTATGAGATACAGTACTAAAACAACATGGATTCGTTTCCAAGCTTTTTAAGGAGAAAGGACTACATTGGTTTACAATTCCTGGGAGGTTATATGTCCATCGAAAATGTATGTATTGTGTTATTCAAAGAATTGAAACCTGATATTGCTGACATTTTGGGTGTGCAGAATGTGAGCAGGAATAAAGTACTAGTTAAGTTCAGCTCAGAGAACAAATTCTTGGAAATAGCAAGGCAATTTGAGGATAAGCAGATCAAGATAAGTGAGGTAGATAGTGTGAAAGTTGTGAATATAAGTACCTTGTATACATATGTTTCGATAAGGAATGCACCCTTTGAATTGTCTGATGAATTGATAATAAACATTATGAGCAGGTGTGGAAAAGTGGCTTCAATAAGAAGCAACAGATTCAGTATGGGACCCCTGAAAGGCCTGCTGAATGGGATACGGACAATAAAGATGAAGATTAGAGACAATATCCCTTCATCGAAAAGTGTGTCTGGTTTTAACTTAAGTATATTATATAATGGGCAGAAAAGAACCTGTTACAGATGCGGACAAGAAGGCCATCTAGTGAAAGATTGTAACATCGATATTATGGAAGGAACTAGTATGTGGAATGAAAAAGACTTTCCTGACATAAGCAGGCAAAGAAATGATAATAAAGCAGAGAAGGATAATGGTGATAATAGAGAACAAACAAGAGAAGGAAATAACATTGAGGGACAAGAGGTAAATGATAGTCAAAGAGGAATTGTTATTAATGAAGATGAAACCGATGTACATATAGACAAATCGTGCAGCTGACAAAGGTCCAAGAGGAAATACTCAGGGAAACCGAGAAGGAAAAAAAATGAATAAGGAAGAAGGATTAGAGGAGGGGAATGAAGATGATCGAATGAGTGAAGACAGTGGCGACGAGATTTGTGCTCCTTTGCAATTATCTTCTGATGAAATTGTGCAAGTAGAAACAGAAGGAGAAGAAGTGCACAATGAAGAAATTATAAACGGAAGAAAGGTGGAAAACGAAGACAACATGCAAATCGTAACCGAAGAAATAGTCAACAGTGAAGAAAACGAGCAGATGTCAACGGAAAAAGAAGTTCATAAAGAAGAGAAGGGTGAAGGTGAAAATGGTATGGATGTTGAGTCTATGAGGAATACTGAAATTCCTGAGGAAACCTTAATAGGGAGTGAAAAGAAAGGCAACAATACAACTAAAGAAAAGGGTAAGAAGAATAAGAACGTAGATAAAAGTCAAATACCAGTACGACAAAAATGGCAAGCTACTGATAACGACAGTTCAGGTGTAAAAATTGCCATTAAAAACGACAATGGACAGAAAAACTTAAAAGTATCGAATAATAGCGAAGGAGAATGATTATTATTTTTTTTTTTTTTTTTTTTTTGCTTTATCACAGTCCTCCAATTCGACTGGGTGGTATTTATAGTGTGGGGTTCAGGGTTGCATCCTGCCTCCTTAGGAGTCCATCACTTTTCTTACTATGTGCGCCGTTTCTTAGATCACACTCTTCTGCATGAGTCCTGGAGCTACTTCAGCCTCTAGTTTTTCTAGATTCCTTTTCAGGGATCTTGGGATCGTGCCTAGTGCTCCTATTATTATGGGTACGATCTCCACTGGCATATCCCATATCCTTCTTATTTCTATTTTCAGATCTTGATACTTATCCATTTTTTCCCTCTCTTTCTCTTCAACTCTGGTGTCCCATGGTATTGCGACATCAATGAGTGATACTTTCTTCTTGACTTTGTCAATCAACGTCACGTCTGGTCTATTTGCACGTATCACCCTATCTGTTCTGATACCATAGTCCCAGAGGATCTTTGCCTGATCGTTTTCTATCACTCCCTCAGGTTGGTGCTCGTACCACTTATTACTGCAAGGTAGCTGATGTTTCTTGCACAGGCTCCAGTGGAGGGCTTTTGCCACTGAATCATGCCTCTCTTTGTACTGGTTCTGTGCAAGTGCCGGGCATTCGCTTGCTATGTGGTTTATGGTTTCATTTTTCGTATTGCACTTCCTACATATGGGAGAGATGTTATTTCCGTCTATCGTTCTTTGAACATATCTGGTTCTTAGGGCCTGATCTTGTGCCGCTGTTATCATTCCTTCAGTTTCCTTCTTTAGCTCTCCCCTTTGTAGCCATTGCCATGTGTCATCGCTGGCTAGTTCTTTAGTCTGTCTCATGTATTGTCCGTGCATTGGTTTCTTGTGCCAGTCCTCTGTTCTGTCTGTCATTCTCCTGTCTCTGTATTTTTCTGGGTCTTCGTCTACTTTTATTAGTCCTTCTTCCATGCACTCTTTAGCCACTCGTCTTCACTGGTTTTCAGATATTGCCCAGTGCTCTGTTCTCGATGTTGACGCAGTCCTCTATACTTAGTAGTCCTCTCTCTCCTTCCTTTCGTGTTATGTATAGTCTGTCCGTATTTGCTCTTGGGTGTAGTGCTTTGTGTATTGTCATATGTTTCCTGGTTTTCTGATCTATGCTGCGGAGTTCTGCCTTCGTCCATTCCACTATTCCTGCGCTGTATCTGATTACTGGCACTGCCCATGTGTTTTATGCTTTTATCATATTTCCGGCCCGTTTGAGTTTTGACTTGAGTATCGCCTTGAGTCTCTGCATATATTCTTTCATGATCGTGTCCTTCATCTCTTGGTGTTTTATATCCCCTCCTTCCATTATTCCCAGGTATTTATATCCTGTCTCATCTAGGTGTTTGATGTTGCTCCCATCTGGTAGCTTTATCCCTTCAGTTCTCGTTACTTTGCCTTTTTGTATGTTGACTAAGGCGCATTTTTCTATTCCAAACTCCATCCTGATGTCTCCAGATACAATCCTTACAGTCTGGATTAGGGTATCTATTTCCTTGATGCTCTTACCATACAGCTTGATGTCGTCCATGAACATCAGATGGTTGATTCTGTTGCCTCTTTTCTTGAGTTGGTACCCGGCATCCATCTTCTGTAGTACTTTTGTCATGGGAATCATGGCTAATAATAATAATAATAATTAATTAATAATAATACTATAATAATAATTAATAATAATAATAATAATAGATAATATAATAATAATAATAATAATAACTAATAATTAATTAATAATAATAATAAAATAATAATAATAATACTATATTATCATTATTATTATATTATTATTATTAGTATTATTATTATTATTATTATTATTATCATTCAGCATATAAAACCCTATTCATATGGAAGGAAACTCTCGAAGAATGTAGTGTTTATTTGAAATACAATACAGAAGAAAATTGGCAATAAAGAAGATATCAGTTAATAGAAAATAAAAAAAAATGGATTAATAAACATACATAAGTGGGTAAAAATATAAAAAAAAGTTATTAAAGCAGATTAAATTGTGAGGTTTTAGAAGGACAACATCCTCAGGGAGACTGTTCCACAGTTCAGCGTTGTGGGGAATAAAAGACCTTTGGAACTGAGAAATCCGACTGCGTGGCACATTAATACATATTGGTACAGCTGTTCAGCAAATGGACCATTTGTCAATGTCATAAC
Source organism: Macrobrachium nipponense (assembly GCF_015104395.2). Taxonomy (NCBI): domain Eukaryota; kingdom Metazoa; phylum Arthropoda; class Malacostraca; order Decapoda; family Palaemonidae; genus Macrobrachium; species Macrobrachium nipponense. The sequence continues at coordinate 32,209,389 of NC_087211.1, forward strand.
TGCTAATGTTAGGAAACAAAACGTATCAACACGAACAACTATAACAAACAGTATTCCAGCAAAGGATTTTCGTTTTACTGGAGTTCGGCTTCATACCCGCCGACTAAACCCTTTGCTAATCCGTTTCATGGCATGACTGAGACTGACTGTTCCAGTTCTCTTAAGTCGAGACTACAACACCCACAAAAGGAGGTATTAACATGTTAATTTAGCAAGCTCCATCTTCAAGAGGAGGAATTAACATGTTAACTCAACCAAAAGAGGGATGGGGTAAGATAAGTGAGACTTAGCTCCTCTAATCCTGACCCCGTTTGGGCAGAGACCTGGAACATACACCGCATTAGGGGTTTTAGCCAAGACGATCGTGGGAGTAGATGATTACAGGGAAGCAGAACCGAACCAGAGAGGACCAACCCCCGTCATACAAGGAAGAACAATACCTTTCCAGGGCATTATAGTGATCTTAACCAGATTACTTAGATTTTTAGAATCTTAAGTTATAACTTGGGAAAGCTGTTAACTTGTATTCTTTGCAGTAGTAAAGAAAAAAAAGCTGCCGTTCGTCTCACTTAACACTCCTGAGAGACTTGATGCTACGAATCCCGACTACCAATTGAGAAGAATATTAAAGTAAAAGAAGAAACATAGAACCAGAACGAATCATCTAGAAGAAAGAAGCAGGTAAGAGAACAAAATCCCGACAATAAAAATGATGGTATCTATATGTGTGTGGATCCAAGAGACGTAACGTACAATGAAATATAGGTAAATTAATAGACACATTTCGACAGTTACAACAGTGATACCTTTCGACAAATAGAACTTAGAATTAATAACGACGGCGAAGAATTATAGTGATCGATAAAATTCTACTATAAGACGTCAACCAAATAAGTTGAGTTAAAAACTTTATTGTTCACAACAACGAGAGCAGTTTTCCCTCGAAGCAAAGAAACAGCAAAACACAGCGTATTTAAGAAAAAGAAAGCATAACAAGTACGCGACACAGATATAACATCGAGCCGATAAGTGTACCGCAGTTGTAAGATAAGAATCTCACCAAAGGTTCAACTATATGACAAAGACGAATATTTACCGGCCATGAAGAAAGTGTTGAATTCCCGTGCAACAACAGCCCGTAAGTTGTATGAAAATGAACTTTGTTCTGTCTCCCTTACAAGTGTGAAAGTTCGTTCACTTTCTCTCTAACGAGTATTATTCTCTCAACAAGGGTCTATGGGTTTATTATTCTCTCTATATTTTTTATGTGAAATTATTTTACATAGGAATTCTTGTTAATTTTACATAACACTTGGTTGATGGTATATATAACATTTGAATACCTATATGTTAGTGTACCATTTATTTGAATAATTTCTTTTGATAGGGTTGTGCACTTTGAGTTCAATTTAACTACTTTTTTATATGTATACTGTTATACCTTTGAATTAACAGCGCAGAATTTTTTTTTTTTTTTTTTTGGTACTGTTGTGCACAGTGAACTATATATATATATAACTTTTTCTTTGAATATTATGTTTGTGTATAGTTTTATTTGAGTGATTTCTGTGATACTATTGTGCCCAATTTCAAATATGATTTTTTATGCTATTGTGAAATAATGAGTAGCATATATGAATAATTTTTTGGGGGGTAAAATGCATAAAGCCTTTAATGAATTACTCATCACTGACAGAGATAGCTCATACAATTTAAGACCAACACCGAATCCCAGTACCAATTTCTCAAACCTTTGTGACTCAATACCAACTCTAATCACACAACTAACGATAACCATAACAGTGCTAATACTACTAATAATAATAATATTACTAATAGTACTAAAACGTTTAGATATAGAAGAATGAATCAAGCAGCTGTAATAACACAGGCCACACGATTCCAATCCAGACAAAAGTAGGTTACAATCATATTCAGTGAATCATTGGTTAGCTGATGCTGACAGCCGCATATCTTTAGGGGAAATAACAGATGAAAGAGCTAAGATTAATGAAGCCTTGCTTCTCGTTAGTTCAGAGCACGGTGATGTACATAAAACTTTGAATTCTGTTAGTTTCAGCGAGTTAGCTAAATATGATGAATTCAAAACAATTTGTTTAACGCTCTGGGAGCCCGTGAGTAAAGAGGATACATTATATGATATCATTAAGTTCCTTAACCTACAATATGAATCCATGGCAAAGCTCCACGCCTATGTTGAAAACGCCGTAGATAAAATAACAGAAGACTTAAAGTCAACGAACATCACCATCGGAGATAAGACGCAGTTCGGAGATGATGAAAAGGACTTAGTTCAAGATACGTCTTAAACTACTTTTCATTTGGAACGACATATAATGCACTTGGAGAAAATGAAAAGGCGGCTTTCCGGAAAATAAAAATTGATCCGACAAGTAGTAGCCTTCAAACAAAAATCATTTCCAAGGAATTTGTAGGGGTAATAGAAAAACAAAGTGAAAGGAAAGGCAGAAATAACAATCCCTCATGAATAAAAATGCCAGACAAATAGGGAATATATCCAATCCTTTTCAAGAGAGATATGCCCAAAATGCAAAAAGCAATTGGAATCCGAACCAGAAAGGAAGACAGAATCATTCAAGGAATAGTCCACTCAATCTATAAACACAAATAACTCAAATCAAGTGAACTATTCAGCTCAAGGAGCAAGACCAAAGGAAACAGGTGAAAACTGTGGGTATACCAATCACTACACTAACGAATGCAGAAAGCCTAGAATCTGTACAATTTGCAAGACGGTCGGTTATATAACTAGGAAACTGTTGGTTCAATAATAAGGAAACCAATAAGGAAGCAGTAGAAATAGGTAACATTAGCCCTAATCCAAATAAGTCCTCAAGCCAGTGACAATTAACCCCTTCAGAGAAGAAAGAAAGTAATTCCCTTTAAAATGATGAAAGAGAAAAAGAAGAAATAGCTAGTATGAGAAATAAAGGTTCATCCGCATTTTCCTACATAAATAGCAAGGAAGTAGTATTCTTCATAAAAGAAGAAATATAAAAAAAAAAGGATTTGCCTAATGTGAAGATCCAATAAATGGAAAGACATGTACTGTACTTATAGATTCAGTCAGTACAGTGAATATGATAGATAAATCAACTTTAACCAGATATTTAGCCATTTCAGAAACTCTGATTCAGAGTCAAAATAAAGTTATAAAAGGAATAGCGAGTAAACAAATTAGAAGTCTAGGGAATGTGAATTAAGAAAGAGACATTTTGTCACATAAATTTGTTGAAAATTTTATAGTTTTAGAAGACAGATTTTTTTACCGCACAATTATTATTCTCATTTAATTTAATGAGATGTGGAATAATACTAGACACCAGTGAAAGAAAGATTAGCCTGAAACAGGATAATCAGAAGAGCGTATGTTTTACGCTTGACGAAGAAAAGTCTCACCCAAATCTGATCAATTTGTCTGAGACAGTTTCGACAAGCGAGAGACATAAGAGAAAACTAAGATAAAATAGAAACAGATAGAAAAGATGAATTCCCACCATTACAGAATACAGAATCAATGAAATGTGCGCATATAGATGATGTATACTCAGATATACATAATGGTGATCGCCGAAACTCTGAATATAAAAAAAATCAAGATGCCATTACAGATACCTATGCAGAAACATGTACTAATAACTGTAGTAATGTAGTAATGAGTTATGACAATGAAGGGAATATATTAAATGAAGTATTGCTATTAGAGAGAATCTAGAAATCATATATAAATAGTTTAATAGAGGTAATAGAAGAAACCACTGAAAATGCAGAGCTTTGTTATTTTGCAGACCTAGAAGATGAAAAGAGATATGTTGCGTTAGCACAGCTGATGATAATAAGGTACAATTTATACTCAATAGAGCAGTAAACTTTACATCGAAAATGGTAACAAAAATATATGTGAGAGCAAATGAAAACGTAAAGGCTACAGATGTTCTATTATTAAACGACGAATTGCCAGATTTTGTCAGAATGGATAATTCACTAGCCCACATGAATGGTGATAATTGTGAAGCTTATGTCCAAAGCTATTCAGATAACAGACTAACACTATACGCAGGCACTGTCATTTGCATAAGAATACCTATTAACAAGCCTTTACTAACAGTAGACGGAAAAGCATTTTTCTCTATAAATGGTCAAAATTCTCAAATAAATCAAGAAGTAAATAAAACAGACTCTCCAGAAAATAGAAACAAGTTAATTCTGGTTCTAGAGAAATACAGAAATGTAATGGCTGTAGAACGAGATAAACTAGAAAGAACAAATGTTCTTTGCAACACAAGATTTTGTTAGATGATGGTGCCAAGGCAGTTTTTATTCCGAATTACAGATTACCAATAAGCCAGAGACCCATAGTTGATAATTTGATCGAGGAAATGAAAAGGGATGGAGTAGTAATGCCTTCTAAATCTCCATATAATTCTCCATTGTTACTTGTTCCAAAGAAAGATGGCAGTTGGAGACTTGTAATAGACTATAGAAAGTTAAACTCCTACGCAGTTCCAGATGGAATCCGATGCCGGTAATTCAAGATATGTTAGCTCAGGTAGAAAGGACCAAAATATTTTCAACCTTAGATATGCTTAGTGGATATTGGCAAGTACCCCTAGATGAAGAATCCAAACAATTCACAGCCATCAGCACACATAAAGAACATTTACAGTTTGAAGTAATGCCATTTGAACTCACATCAGCTCCTTTAACGTTTGTTAGATTAATGTTACAAATTCTAGGAGATATAGAAAATGTTGCAGTATACTTGTACGATGTTATCATTTTTAGTAAAGACTTACAAAGCCATCTCAAAACATTAGAATTGGTCCTAGAGAGATTAAGAATTGCAGGGCTAAAAATCAAATTAAAGAAATGTCAGTTCCTGATGAAGTCCTTAGAATACTTGGGTCATGTAATTAGTGATGGCGGACTGCACATGCAGGCAGGTAAAATAAAGGCAATAATTGATTATCCAGCTCCCAATAATTTGAAAGCATTAAGAAGGTTCCTAGGCATGGTAGGTTACTACCGATCTTTTATCAAGGGTTTTGCTTCTATAGCCAAACCTTTGACAGAACTGACCAAAAAGGATGTTAAATAAAAATGGGAGAATGAACAAGAAACAGCCTTTCAAACATTAAAGAGCAAAATGACCAGGAACCCTGTTTTGGTCTACACAGATTTTTCAAAAGATTTAAAACAAAGAACTTTAACTAATAACATGAAATTCAATAAATGGTTCATTAGTGTATTAGAGTTTGCTCTAATACACTAATCACGACATAAACACTAATCAAGGTTTTCATACACATGGCATGGCAAATATAAGAGAGCATTAGCATCACAGGTACCTAATTGCTTCCGGACTGTTAGCTAAGAATCCTTGGAATTCCACAAACATGTATTGGGGTTTAAAAATAAGTTTTTTTCTGTATTTTGGAGAGCACCGTGAGAATAAAAATTGGCCTGCAGTTGCTGCAGTTAGCTTCTATGACTCTCTTTGGAAGAGGCACTGTAAAACTACGCCAACATAAAAATCCATAGACTCTTCTAATCATAGGTGACAACACACTAGATGCGTTTTAAAAAATCAACCAGAGGAAACCTTCTTGATTTTCTCCACCCCAGCTAGAAAGATTTTCAGGAGTTTTCTTAACATCCTTGGAGTGAAATGCAGATTTTGTAAGAATAGGTTTAGGATGATTACAAGTATTAGGGAGAGGGACATCTTCAGCTAACTGCTTAGCTGCAAGAGCTCGATGAGACAGTTCAGCCTATTCCTTAGGCCCAGTAACCAATCCACCATCATCTGTTAGTAGTGCTGGGACGGAGTTTTTTTCACTGGAAGGAAATGAGGAGAGAGGTCCGTGAATATGCCGTGATAAGTCCTATACAAAATCAATAAGTGGATTTTATGAATACACAAAATATAATACATGTGTGGTAGTGCCCTGAGTGTTTAGGTACCACCTAAGTTACCCTAGGGGGAAACCTCCGCTCGGTTTTGGGCGACGGTGGTGCCATCTAGTATTGACAGATTCTGCGACAAATTTTGGCAAAATGCATTATCATTCCATGATACTTAAGAGAAAGGATTCTTTTGGGTTGCAGTTTTCTGCTTACCCCTCCATGGATGTCGTGAGTGAGATGATATTTTCTTACATGAAGGTGAATCTGTATTCTATAATCGGAGTGCAGATGATGGAAAGGAATATAGAGTTAGTTATGTCTTTGGAATGCTCCCTTTGAGCTTAAAGATGAAGTTTTGAACTCTGTTTTATCAAGGTATGGGAGGGTAGAGGGAATCAGACATAACAGATATGTCCATGGCCCATTCAAAGGATACTTGACAGGTGTACGAACCGCCAAGATGAAATTGAAAGAAAATGTGCCCTCACCTATCACCGTCATGGGATGTACTATTACGATATTATATAATGGACAGCAGCGCACAAGTTTTAGGTGCAAAGAAGTTAGACAAGAGGCTAAAGATTGTAAACTGGAAGGTATGAGACCTATGTTTAATGAGAGCGATTTCCCAGACATGGTCCCTGAACAAAAGAAGAATACTTTGAAAACAAAAACTAAAGAGAATGGGGAGACCACGGCAACGGTAACAGACAAAGACGACTCGGTAGATAAGGAAACAGTTCTACAGTCTGAACAAGTCTTGGAGGACGAGGATGTCGAAAATGGAGAAATAATGAATGGGCTGCTTAAGGAATAAAACTTTTGAAATGTGTTTAGAAAACGAAGATGAAGGGGAATGTATGGTTGAAACGAAGAGGAAATAGTTGAGGAAATTCAGAGAAATGAATTGTCACAAGAAATAAGAGCCAGTACAATGGAAACTTTCAGTATCCAGGTTGAAGTTCACCGGGTATTGAAGGAAAGTGAAGATGTGACAGAAAGTGAAGATGTGACAGAAAATGAAGATACAGTCTTTGGAAAAGAAGATAACAACCAAGAAATTTTGAGCGTACTCTTCAGAGGATCGATTCCCAAGCAGAACAATGTATTACTGACTTGAGAACAGGAAAGTGGTTTACAGAACAGGATAGCGCCAATAAGCTGAAGATCACTTTGAAAAAAGGACCGAAACCAGCGTATGGATGTTAGATCATGAGAATTCCTCATCAGATTACGACACATAAAAATGTTCAAAAAAGCATAAACCATATTAATTCATGTAAAATATTTTGTTTTCTTTTAATTCTACAAATTCATTTCATCCGCCTTAAATGTAGCGACAGTCAATGCGAATGAACTTAACTATGTAAATAAGCAAATCAAATTGATAAATTTAATGTAATTATACAAGCTTCAAATAACTTTCATTCAAGAACATAATACAAAAGGAAATGGGAAACTTGAGTATATAGAAAATATTGTAAGATATTGATTAACTATACAAAATGCCTTAAAGGGTGACTTGCTATCTTTATACGTAAATCTTCTAATGTCGATGTCCTGAATGTAGAAAACGATATAAATGCTCATTTAATGAATGTTAATTGCCGTTGTTCAAATGTTAGTATTCAGTTACTGAATGTCTACGCACCTGCTAGAAGTAACAAAAGGAAAGAAAGAGAGCAGCCGTTTACTGAAAATATTATGTATATTTTGAGAAATAATATAAGAAACATCATAATGAGAGGAGATTGGAACGTTATTAATAATATGAGGGATTGTTCAAATTCAGATAGTTACCTGTTATCTTAATCTCTTGAATGCCTTAAAAATAATAAACCACCATGTAGAATATACTCATGTTAGGGAAAACTCTGGTTCTAGATTAGATACATTTTATTTGAGAGATTTGCAAAACCACGTTAGTGATATTAGAAATATACCTGTAAGCTGGTCTGACCATTGCATAATTAAGCTAACAATAAAATTGGAAAATGTAGTCTCATTAGGTAAGGGGTACTGGAATTTGAATAGTAATATTTTGAATAACGATGTTGTGAAAGAAAATTTCTTGAGGTTTTGGGACAGTGTTAGAAATAAGGAAAGCAGTTTCGAAAATGTTAAACGCTGGTGGGATTTTGCCAAAGAAGAAATAAAATCTTTTTTGGTATGTTGTTCAAAGCAAATTAATCAGGAGAGATACAGGTTACTTAATTTATTAAATTATCAGTTAAAAGCGGAGATTGGAAAATCAACGTTAAATGCAGAGAAATTATTCTTAAAATTAGAACAAATAGTATTCACAATGATATATGTGAAGGAATAAAAATAGGAGCTAAAGTTGATGATAAACTAAAGGGAGAACAAGTGTCCGCTATCTGCTAGGGAAAGAAAAAATTCTAAAACCTTTCTGAATAAGATAAAGAGAGAAGTGTAATGAAATTGTTAATCCTAATGCAGTAATTTTGCACGTAAGAGACTATTTTGAAAAGCTCTTTAAAAAAGAGCAATGTAATAAATCTACTTAACGAATGTTTCTCAGTTTAATCAATAATGCTGTAGACAAAAAGGAAAATGAAATGTTAACAGCAAACGTGACGGAGTCTGAAGTGTTTGCAGCCATACGTGGAATGAAAAACGGGAAGATTCCTGGGCTAGACGGTCTCCCAGTAGAATTCTATAAGACTTTCTGGAAAGATATAAAGCAAGATTTCTTAAGTTTACTGAAATTTATATTTAAGAATAAAACCGCTGTGAAACTGAATAAAGGAATAATTACTCATTCCGAAAGAAGAAGATTTAGATCAAATTCCAAACTGGAGACCGAGAATAATGTTAAAGGTATTGCTAAAATAATAACTAGCAGATTTAAAAACTTATTAAAGTTGGTAATATCCCCTGAACAGTTTAGCTGTCTTGAAAACAGGTTAATAATCAATTTAAATGTTTCAATGATAGATATTATGATTCACATTAATGAAAGTAACACGGAGGCAGCCTTGGTGAACCTGAACTGGTCAAAAGCTTTTGATCGTGTAGATCATGACTTTTTATATGCAATATAGGAGAAATGTAGTTTCGACAGCGATTTTATCCAGAAAATACAAATGTTATACGAAGACGCTGAAAGTGTGATGGGCATAAATGGTAACCTCTCTGAGTCATTTTCCATTAAAATATCGGTAACACAGGGATGTCCCTTATCTATGATTTTATTTATTGTGTATCAAGAACCTTTCTATAGAATGATAAAAATGCAGCTTTCAGACTTCGCCTTAAAGTTACCTAATCACCTGAATGTCTCTGTTATTAGTTATGCTGATGACTGTGATTATTGTAACTAGCGACAAAGGTCTAATAGAATATATAAATGTAATTAAGGAATATGAACAAGCGTCAGGTGCCCTTTTGAATGAAAACAAAACTTCTATTTTAGGTATTGGGTACTGGAAAAACAGAACAGAATGGTCAATTAAGGCTACCAGGTTCTTCAAGATTCGTGTTAAGTGTTAGGTATCTACCATACTAATAGCTTACAGAAAAGTGACGAATTAAACTGGTCTATTATGGAAAATAAGATTACCAAGATGGTTGGTATTTTTCAGAATAGAAGATTAACAATATTTCAAAAGTCTATTGTGATAAATTGTAAAATTTTAGCAATAACCTGGCATGTATCACAAATACATTTGCACAAAGAATTCAGAGATGTTTGTATAAATATATGTGAAATAGCAGTTATGAACCAGTTGCTAGAAAAAGTCTTTCTAAATAAATTAAAAGGAGGAGATGGAATTTATAATATTTTGTGCAAATCAAAAGCTATAATGTTTTACACATTTCTGAGAAATTGTATCAATAGAGGTTTTGGTCATGCAATACTTTATTTCTTTTGTAAAATTCGGGCGTCTTTTCTCATTGAAACTGACATCAGTTATAGGGATTGCACGATTTTTATCCCGACTTATTATAATACTATGGTTGATATTCTTAGGAAAGTTTACCGCTTTAAAAGTTATCCTAATGTGTCAAATAAGGAAATGTATTGGTTGTTAATGGAATGTAAAGATTACAAACCCAAGATTGAGTTATTGTATCCCCTTCTCAACTGGACTGTGACTTGGAAGCATGTTAACAATAAGTATATTGCTAAGAACAGCAGGGAAATTCTTTATAGGTATTTACATAAAAAACTGAATACAAATGATAGGTTGCACATCATAAACATAGCAAATGAGAATAAATGTCTATTTTGTGATGTTATAGAAAGTAACATGCATTTTATTTATTTTTTCCATCATTTTTTTTTTTTTTTGTAAGATTGAGACGAATAGTTTGCTGAAAATTCTTAAATAAGACTTTACAACTGTGTCAAAGAAAGATGAAAATACTACAAAGGTTCTATTATCATCGGATTTTATAGCAGGAATATGGTATGGACGATCTGTGGGACTGTTGATAGATGACCCAAATTTAGTTATATTCATAAGAAATAGAAAGGCAAAAACACAAATATTAATATGTCAGGCTTTAAAAAATGACTTAAATAAGCTATTTACAAAAGACTACCTGTCCAATATAATAAAGATATAGGTTTTGATCAAATGTGAAATTGGCGGGGAGAGTTACTTTTGTATTGTAAAGAATAACTAATATTAAATGCATACACATAAACATTGTAGTAATACAATATACTTGCAACCTGTTAAAAAAAGTTTGTTCAGAAAAGAATCCCATACTAGGAAAAAAAGTGGCGCAATTCGTCAGTTCGGTGGTTAATCTTTGAAGTATGGACTAGTGTATGGATTATATATGGATCTACTATAAACTTTAACAATAGCCGGGATATGATGATGGTTTTTAAAAGGAAATTTGCATTACTGATCATTTTTATAAAACAAATTACACGCAATATCATATTGTAACAAACATTGTACTTCAATTTTATCTTATTCTTCTGTATTTATGATAAGATAAGAACTATGTAAATAATGTAGAGAATTGTATGTTATATTTTCACAGTAAAAGATAAAAAAGAAAAAAAGTTAAAAGCAGAGAAATTAACTTAGAGTGGAAAAAACATGAAGCAGAAACAGTGAAAAAAAATGTAGGAAAGAAAAATATGAAAGAAAAATATCAAAACAGGGAATCTTGCTGACACGTTCCCCTTGGGAACACATCAATTTTACCAAAAGCTGGCACCATTTTGAATTTTTATATTTTCCCGATTAGTTATCAAAATACACTGTTAAAAAGAACTTCTCCAATTTTTTTTCTGAGATCGTTAAATAACATACATTATTATGAAACAAGAATAAGATATCTGTATTAGACGATATTATGATAAGACAGTTACAGACATAGGTACTCGAGACTCTCATCTGCCAAGTTGTCGAGGACAGAAGGCATAATTATGCGTTGCAACAGAAGCAAAAGAAAGAAGGAATGGACATAGAGAAATTAAAAAGAAAAATATGTAAATGGGAGAAGAAACGAAGCTGAACATAATGAGGAAAATGATGAGCAACAGGACTATTCAACGCTAGAAGAGAACGCCAATTGAATACTGCATTCAGAGTCGACCCCCGACATGCAATAACCTCTGAATTGTTTACCATCCAAGTAGAGGTTCCATTGGTAACGGCCTCTTGGCTAATGCGATATAGCCGGCGTTCATTGGCAACTTGATCATTTAATCGGAGATTCTAACCGCATATTAGATGTCCGAATACCGGTAACCGAAATAGGAATAGCTTAATGGTGCTTGGGATATCCTTGGGGTAGCTAGGTATAATCGGGGCGCAGTGATTCTCAAAATTGAGCACTTCGATTGGCCACTCTATTGCTCTTTTTATTCTTCAGTGCGCGCTGATGAGTCGATATGATTGTGTATATGTACTGTTTTTCATTTATGTAGAAAGGTTATTACATTTCATATTTATATGTATAAAGTTATGAAGAAGTGCTTAATTTTAGCTTCGCATCTGATTCTGTGTGACTTATGAGGTCTTATACGAACCTTCGTCAAGTGCGGACGTGTGTTTGGTCGCTCCTGTACTTAGCTAAAACCAAGGTTCGTCCAAACTGCATCACAGGCAGTTCACCCACCAAGGAAATGGCGAGCGCAAGTGTAGATCACTGCAGTGCGACTTTAGGACACCTGAAGAGGACTGATTCAATTGGCCTACAATTTTTTGTTCGCCCGAATTATGAGATGACATGTTTTGTCCTTTTTGACAAATTAGGATTGAAGAAGATAGACATAGCAGGATTCCAACAAATGGCCAACAGTAGAGTTATAGTGAAATTTCAAGAACACCTGCATTTTGAAGAATTAGTTAAAAAGTTTGATGACAAGCTGATTGAATTTGGCAGTGGGAAAACACTAAGAGTAGTAAACTTAAGTAGTACATGCACATATGTTTCCATTCGTTAATGCTGCATTTGATATGAAAGATGAGCTCCTACTTGGGGTTTTGAGCCGATATGGAAAAGTGTTTTTTTTTATTAGACACAATCGTTTTTCGTAAGGGAAAGCTAAAGGTTTATTGAGCGGCATATGTACATAATAGTATAGTATAGTATGTGCATAATAGTATAGTATAGTATATTTGTTTGTCCTAATTTATTGCAAATTCATAAAATTAGCATAAAATTCGCCGAAGCAATTTAATGCATATATGGCGATAACATAAAGCAAGTTTACTGTTTTTACATAAAAGTTATACAGACTTTACAAGCTAAAACACAGACATAAAAATAGATGGGTCGAACCCATTTTGACAAAGGATTGTAATATTAAGTAGCACATTAAAATACAAAAGAAGACAAGTCCAGCTTGCAACACGAAAAAACATTTATAAAAAAACCAATAAAATAAGACACAGGTCCAGCTTGTGTTTCAAGGAAGATTCAACGTGTAATAAAAATTACTTGGGTAACTAAAAGGAGTCTTTAAAAAGCACAGTTCAGCACTACTTAAAATACCTACTGTTGTGCAAGTAACAGTTTTTTGTAATTTCTGAGAGAAACGTAAAAGGAGTCTTCTAAAAGTTTTCTGTCGAGTTCATTGTTAAGCCCAATCAGCTGATAGTGGAGGAATCTCCTTTCAACCTCCGTACGTATGGTAGGTGTATGATAACTACGGCCCCTAGCAGCATATTCATGGGAACTTAAGTTGGGACGTAAAAAAAGATCATAAAAGTATGGCAGCTCACCCATAAGCAGTTTCCTCAAGAACTTGAATAAGCTTAGTTTATACAGGCTACTTACGTTTAGTATCTGTAAACGTGTATAAAGTTCCGATGTGCCCATCACCGGTCTTCCATCCTCATATCTGACACGTACCTTCAATCTCTTAAGCACAGTAGCAGGTGCAGAGCACCATATTAAGAGGTGGTTATTCAAGTAAGGGAGCACAAGTGCATAATATAGTTTAAGCAATATGTCAGTCGGCAAGAAATCACGTGTACTAATAATTGCTCCAGTTATACGGCTGGCATTGAGTCATTGTTAATGTGTTTTGTATATGTCAAGGTATTAGTGATAGTCAAGCCAAATTATTTGAAGTCCGTTACCCATTCAATAATGCCATCAGCGAAAGATAGGGCGGGGAGTTCTTGGGGAGACTTGGTCAGGATAAACATCAACTTACTCTTATTAGTATTAGGAGTTAGCATATTTGCTTTTAAGTATACCTCAAGTTCACTAAACAAATTCCTAACTTTGTTCATAAGCCCGGTGAATGAATGGGAAACCATCAGAAAAGCAGCATCATCCGCAAATAAAATTGTTTCGGCCTGCACTGCATTAGGTAGGTCATTTATAAATATGTTAAAACAAAGAGGACCAAGTATAGACCCTTGAGGCACACCACATGTAACCATTTTAACATCAGAATCAACACCATTTATGCTTATAAACTGCCTTCTGTTAGTAAAGTATGATCTTATGTATAGATGAAATTGGCCACAAAACCCATTATGCTGTAGTTTATCCAAAAGTATCTTGTGTGACACAGTGTCAAATGCCTTTCTCAAGTCAAGGAAGAAGCAGACACAGAAACTCTTCTCTTGATAAGCCTTTGTTGCAATAGAGAGAAATTTAATAATGGCCTGTGTAGTATTCTATTCTTGCAGAAGCCATATTGAGAATGATTAAGAATAGAGTACTTTTCAATGAAGCTGTTCATCCTGTCTAGAGTTAGCCTTTCAAAGATTTTTGAAGTCACAGGTAAAACTGATATGGGCCTATAATTATCAATGATACTTTCTAATCCAGACTTATATATAGGAGTAACTCTAGCAACCTTAAGTCGACTAGGAAATTCAGGCTGCATAATGGACATATTATAGAGCATTGCCTAATGGGAAGCAAATACATTACAGCTATCTTTCAATTTTAACGGCGTTATGTCACAAATTTTATTACCTTTATTTTTCAAACTTCTGGTAACATGTGCCACCTCAACATGATCAGTCGGCCTTAAGTAACGCGTTGTCATTATTGGCGGGGTATGGTAAGTAGTTACAAGCAGTGGTTCTAAATTACCGACAAGGGAGGCAGCAGCATTTATGAAAAATTAATTGGCATAGTTGACCAAATCCAAGCCAGTCAAGGTCACATCAGGTGTCTGGATATATTCCAGGCTGGTAGCTTTTTTAGTTTTTATAAGATTATTAATAATTAACCACAGTTTCGAAGTATCATTACCAGCATCTTTAGATTTACTATAATAATATACTCGTTTGGCCAGTCTAATTGCTTTTGTTAGCATATTTCTATATTGAGTATAGGCCAACTTCTCAATCTTACCTTTCAAGTACAATTTATATAACCTGGACTTTAGCAATACAAGATTTCAGAATAGGTGTCATCGATCAGTTTGGGCAAGGATTTTTAAGAGGAAAGGAGCTCTCATAAAGTTTAAAAACACTAGCAAAGTAAGAAGCATACACAGTATCAAAACTAACACCAAGAACAACAAACTCGCCAGGATTAAAATCAGACATAAGAAACTTAAAGTCGTCAAGCTCCTCTTGCTAAACGATCTCAACGATCTCCTCGCTTGAGCAACCCTACCTATAATTTGGTTAGCGAAGCCATAACAATAGAATTGTCTGTATGATCATAAGGGATAACGTAAGGGTTATTCACATTATCAATATTAGAAATCCAAATATGGTCCAACAGGCTGAACCTCGTTAAAACACTATGTTTATTTTGGTGGGTATTGTGACCAATGGCGTAAAGCCAATTTCAAACATACCATTAATAAAATTATCAATATATCTAAATTTACCAATATTAAACAGATAGATATTATAAATACCGCATGATATCACTTTCTTGTACTTAGCAAGCAAATCTCTTAAGAAGGATAAGTAATTAGGGACAAACGCATTGTTATTCTCGGGGGAGGAAGTAGGGGGATGGTAGAGAGCAGAGCAGACAACGTCAACACTCTAAGTTGAGTACAACTGTTAAGACCTCGAAGAGGTCATTTACAAACGAGAAATTTTCTAAAATTTTCGCCTGTATGCCATATTTTATAAATATCTTCACTCCTCCACCATAATGGTTTCGATATATATCATGAGAGTAAAATCCATGAATTACATAATTTACGTCTATATCAGAAGATAACCAAGTTTCAGTAAAGATTACACATGAAAACAGGGTTAACAGGTTAGGAAAATGTGACACAAATTGAATAAAATTCTTTCTACAACTTTGTATGTTCAAGAGTAATATGTTAAAACATGTAACATATACCATATTAGATATTAACTCACAGTCAAGATAATTACACAAGGGAGGAGAATAATTAACCAGACCTAGTGTCAGTATAGGGTAATCACCGTTTTCAAAATCAATAGAAGCCATCATTGATTACATTACAGTACTTACACAGCAACACCGGGTGTTTCAACATTAACATTCAAATTATCCACAGCATCCATAACTGTCACTTCTCGTTGGTCTATATCTCGCAGTTCAGTTATTGGTTGAGAACCTGCGGACCCGATCATTGTTAACGAACCTGACATGAATAATGCCATCCAGAGTAAATACAGATTTTATCTTAGCTGGAAATTGGTTTTTTAACTGCCTTAGGTTATAGACTATTGCCTGGTTAGATTCTGTTAAATATTCATTTACATAAAAATCAGCAGGCCTACACCGTCTGGCCTGTTTTAATAAGAGATGCTTATTCACTGCGTTACCACAACTAACTTTCAATAACTTTATGTTGCGACCAAAGAAACTTACTTGTATACAGTTAATATCAATTAGGACACCATCCTCTCCACAAATGTACTTACAGACTTCTCCTTTCAAGACATGAAAATTAATGTGAGAATCAGTCGTCTCTGCCGTGACCAAACCAGCAACCGCTGGCCCTTTACTATCAAAATTTCCGCATTTTGTTGCTGCTCTAATTTTTCAATTTTTTGGTTAACTGAGACCATTGTAACTTCTTCGGGAGCGGCGACACCATGTTCCTGTTTATCGTGAGTCACAGTAGCACCAGACACCGTCATTGTATCAAGTTTGCTTGAAATACACTCTAGATAATTTAGCAGTTTCTTATTATACTTATGCAATCCTCGCAGACAGTTAATATCTCCATAAGGAAAAGCACCACAGTCAGCCAATGGATTTGGTGCAGGGGAAGAAGGAGATGACAACGAGCCCCTACCTTTAGCACATGCCCCTTACTCCTAGTAGACTGGGCAGGTGATCGTGTGGCTCCCAAAGACAAATCTGATCTTGCTGCTACTGGAAATTCAGGAGGCACAAAATTGATGAGGGCGTCCAGCAAACTGCCTAACTTTTGCTGATCATTACGCAGACCATCAAGCGCCAACGAATCCAGGACACCATCCATACCAAAAAATTATTGGAACCAGTGTAACAAGGCAGAGCAGGTGTAGGCACGTCCGCCCTCAACGGAGTCTAGAATAATAATAATAATAATAATAATAATAATAATAATAAAATAATAATAATAATAATAGTATCCTTTATTTCAGCTCAGGGCCATATACATGGAATATACAAAATACAGAGTAACATACACAATCTAGATACATGAGACAACATGATAAAAAAAGTGAATAATCGGCACTTATCCACAAAACAGCTGAGGTAGCATAAAATATAATAATCATAATACTGGTAATAACAGTAATAATATTGGTAAGAAAAACAAATCCATGGAAAGTTACACCAGTTAGTGCACAGATTATATAACTTAAATTTCAACTAGAAACCTTAGGTGGTTACAGTAGTCAGGTCCAGAGGGCTAAATACGAAAATTGAGTATAAAAAAAAACTTTAACTTGATAGTATTCACAGTAATAATGAAAAAGTAAAATATCAGCAATAAATATGAATAATAATGACAGAATCTGCAGATGACATCTTGCCAATACAGAGATTAAGTCTAGGGGACATAGGCCTCATTTTCCCATCTTTCCCACACTTTAGATCTTATTCTTGCTTCACTCCTTAGGATGCTTTGTATGATTGAGTTGCTGCTGTTCCTCACTCGGGTTACCAGACTGGACATTGTTCGCCTTACAATGATTTTTAAATTGTCCAAGTGGTTTTCTATGAACATCTGTGTGGTGGAGTGGTAGAGGGGAGTGTTTGTGAGGCGCCTCAAAATGTAATTGTGCACAACAGTGATACGTCTCATGGACTCTCGGGTATAGTTCGCCCAGAGGGAATACCCACAGATACTGTAGCAGTACGAGCGGAAGAGCAGTAGTTTCACATCTTAGTGACAGAAGGCAACCCTCCTTGCAATCATGTTTCCAGTTGCACAGTTTCTGACGCCTCTGTTCAATGTCTGCTGTATCTTTTAGGTCGTCGGTGATAATGTGATCCAAATACGGAAATTCGTGCACAAATTCCAGCTGATGGTTTCTGAGGAAAATTGTGGTTCTGCAATATGCTTAAACGATCTCAGGGGCAGCGACATGCACTGGGTCTTCGTTTCGTTGTAGATTACATCAAAATCGTCTGCATATTGGCGGCAAGTGTCGAGGAGTCGTTGGAGACCTTGCACTGATGGGGAAATCAGAACCATATCGTCAGCGTAACAGAGGTTGTTTATAGTTGTTTCATTGACAGTGCATCCGATTGGGAGTGAGTTCAGTTTGACATTTAAGGCATCTGTGTACGTATTAAACAGGTATGGAGAGAGAATGCCCCCTTGGTGAAGCCCGTTTAGGGAGCCGAAGGTGTATGATAATACGTTACTCCATTTGACACAGAATTGCTGTGTGGAGAACCAGCAATGCCAATTAGATATAGGGGTGTGCCCCTTTTATGCAGCTTCAGGAAGAGCTTCAGGTAGTTTACTGTGTCAAATGCTTTTCTCACATCTACAAAACAAAGGAAAACAGGAGAGGCTGATGATAGGTAGTAGTTCAGAAATTCTTTCAGTATGTAGATGCAGGTGTCGGTTGAGTGGTTTGCTTTAAACCCGAACTGGTTGTCAGTGGTGTGTAGAAAGGGGAGAAGTCTCACTAGAAGAACCGACTCAAGTATCTTCGATGCGATCATTGTGATTGCAGTCGGCCTGTAGTTGCTAGGGTCAGCTGCATCCTTTAGCTTGTTTTTGATTAATGGTATCAAGTGAACTAAGAGTAGGGAGTCTGGAAGAAACTGGTGAATTATGCATGCATTGAACATGGCAGCTAGCAAAATGTAAATTATTGGATGGCAGAATTTGAAAGCCTCTGCTGGAAGACCACCACAGCCGGGCGATTTATTATTAGGTAGGCTGTTTATGGCAACACTGATGTTACCTGGCGTACTTAATCATCCGGTCGATGGACAGTGCCGCGAATTAGTGGCACTGTAAATGGTAGGGCCTGACGTGCACTGGTAGTGGCCAGTCCTAGACTGGTAGCGGCTTCCTTGTATGGAAGTAATGGGGTTGCGTTGACACTATGTGCAATTGGTGCTTGCAGTATATGCAAGTCTTTGGTAATAAAAAATGGAAAAGACCACTTGGGCAATGACAGGTTGTGATAAATTAGAAAAGGGCTCAGTCTTTGGCTGGAGTACTCAGTAAAGGAAATAAATGCTTGCAAGACTGCAATGGACACAGGCGCATATATAACACACTCAGTGTAAATGAAAGTCACAAGAGACTAAAATAATATTAATGCTTCGTGCGTAATGATAATAAATGTAGTACTCTTGGCTTTCTGAATAATGGGTTCTCTCTCCCTCTCTTGGAGAGCATAAAAAATGATATATGACGAACTCCTTTGTATTCATTTGGAATAACGATTGTAATTTTAATATGACGCAATTGGCGTTGAATAATTTCTGTACGTTAACTTTTTATGTATAAGAATCGCCTTTTGAATAAGGGTTTGGTAAATAGAACGCACTAGTGATGAACAATTCTTACGTTACTGGTAAGCGGATTTGCGCTAGAACATTAGTGATTTACAGTGCGTTTACATTAAGCAATTCCTTTATTGTAATTCACTTTTAAGATTAGCATTATTTACGTAAGGTACCTAGCTCCCTATGACCAGTGAAATGGCGGTAAGGATTTTGAAAAGATGGTAGCAAACATTTGTAAATGAGGTTACGTTAAGTTTGAAGGGAAATGAAAACTTTCGCTCAGTGAGCAGGTGAGCGGTGCTAAGTGGAACGTGCTGTGAGCTAAGGGGACAACGTGTCCTTGAAGACAACTGATCGCTGTAAAAGAGCACACGATTTACAACAAAATTCTAATTTGTCACTAAACACAAAACAACAATAATTTTTCTGGCAAAATGATAGATGCTATTATGGAGATTGGGTATTATTACAGTTTCAACTATTTTGGGAAATCTATTATATTAATATTTTTCCCGAGTAAAGCACGTGATAACAAAACACTTCTTCTCAATACATTATTGTCGCTAATGCATACTTACAGAGAAAAAAAATATTTGAGGTATTGTAGGTCTTGACTTTTTCCAAGTTCAGTGTATATCTTTCTATGGGCACGCGAGGTAGCTCTTGTTAGTTTGTATATCTGTTTTCATCTTACTTGGCTCCTTCCCATTGCGTAATGTGACAATATTTGCTTGAATGCGCATTTCCTCCTCCCACTAATGTCGCTCCTCCAATCAAAATACTGGGATCTTTTCAAAAGTTATTATTGGCTTCCTGCTAGTTATGTCGCTCTTCCAATGAAATTAGAGCTTTTTTTTTTCAAGAGTTATCGTTGGCTATGATTTTTCCCTTATAATTTGTTTTCGTCTATGACAATGTTCATGCTTAATCAAATTATCATTCATTCCTGGCCCCATTCTTAAGAAATTTTTTGTAGAAACTTTCGTAAGGAAAGGCTTGCGGATATATTGGACGATTCATTTTGTCTCTCATTCTTATCCCAAGGATCTGTTTTTCGTGCAATATACCATTGTAACCGATAGTATTTTTTTTCCCTATTTCATTGCAAAGACAATACACGAAAGATGGGAAACTGACTATTAATACCATTAAAAAAAAAAAAAACATCATCCAACCCGTCAGAATGCGCGCCATCTATTGATCATGCCCTCAACTAAAACTCGGCTGTGGCGTAGCGCGGCTTTTTTAAATGTTAAAATTTATTCTTAGGCTGCAATAAACTTCTCTTTATAAATTATTGAATACTAAATCGATTAATATTGCTTGTTAACATGATTATAGGGCTCTATCATAGCTTATGACTTATATATTAGGCATTTCTGAAACATTAAATAAAATCCTTCAGTTAATGTAACATTAATTGCTAAGTATCTTTATCTAAAATTGAGAGGGCAGTTAACATTAATTGCTAAATATCTTTATCTAAAATTGAGAGGGCAGTTAGAATGAAACAAACTTATTCTCATATTATCTTATTATTTCACCAATATAGTATACAGTAATTATTTTCCTTTTTTTGGGCTTGTGCTTATGATTGTATACTGTACATACCTAAGCGACTGTACACAAATGTTCTTGCAAAGAACATAAACAAAGTAAAAGAAATGGCACATGCTTCATTTGCATGCAGTAGTCATACAAGTCATACAAACAAAACATGCATATATCAGAATTTAAATAGCAAACAAAGCATGGGATAATCAAAACCAATAATATGAAATCAAAATGAAAAAGCAGACTTAACTTGCCTGCTGATTAGGCAAAAGTTAAGCAATATTTGTTAATAAAACTAAGAAAATACAACAACAAAGTAGTAAAAGTAAGGTACCCTTTTATAACAAATACAATGCTGTATTAATGAATACTGTATAAGTAAAAATCTAGGTTTAACTTAATTTTCATAAAAAGCAAATATAAATTGAAATCACAAATCAAATAGGAAACAAACCTATTTATAACAATTTATTAAAATCTCATAGCCCAATTGTGGGAGTTCTCAAAAATGCATATTCAATTGGCACCCTTTTATGAAGGTATTGTAACCAACACTTCTGCCTGGTATTTTCTAGTAAAATGCCATATCTGCAAGAAGCATGCACATTCCTAAAAAAAATTTGAAACAATTATTCTAATTGACTTGAACCATGTTTCTTTTCGCATCATGTACAGTACAAGCAAATATCATAGGTTTTCACAACTTATTTTGCCAATTTTTTACTATTGTATTACTGCGTACATTTGCTGCCAAATGGTAAATTCACTTTGGAGTACTATGTGTGGTGTTGGTACCAATTACAAGATTTCATTTTAAAAATTGAACAATTATGAGCATATAATGCAGAAACATAGATGAAACGGTAAGAATGGATCTTGTGGGAGCAGATATGCTGGTTTTCATGTATTTTTATTTTTATTTTGAATGCTTTTATCCATACATATAGGAAAATTCAATCATAGATTAAAAGGTTAGTGAACTTGAAATTAAAGTAAAACACTCTGACTTAACTAACCTACTTATGCTCTCCCATATGAATGCTCCCACAAGATCCATCCTTCCTGATGAAACAACTTTGGTTTGCTAAATAGTTGCTTATTAATGAAAAATTAAGGTAAACATTTATAACTACAACGCAAGGGTAAGCTGCTGAGAATATAACATAACTACAGTATATATACAGTATATCAAAGTTGCTGTGAGTAGCCTGTCTGGAAAAGGCATGGACACCCAATATTCACGAATTGTATGACAGTGATAGGAATTAGTACGTTTATTTCATATTTCTAGAGATTTTCAAGATATGCAAATATAACTTTAAGGTATCTATTTGAAATACAATTGACGCCTGTAAATGACAAGAAAATATAGTTTTTCTAGTTGATTTTGATATGTTTTGCAAGATAGCTTCATTTCCATTGCAAATTACTGTTGACATGGTTAGGTAACTGTTGGCATGGTTATGGTACTGCTGATATGGTTAGGTTTACTGTTGACATGATTAGGCTACTGATGTACACTACCAGGAGGGTTAGGTTGGTTGTTGGGGTTTCAAATGGCAAATATTGTTTTCTAGTCGAAAATCACATATAAATATATTTTCTTTCCGCTTAGAGGCGTCCACCGTATTGTAAATATTTTCCAATATTTATTTCGGAATAACACTGCACCGACATTCAATTTTGCTTTGGTCTATTTTATTTCTTCATTTTCTCTAAAAGTCATCATGTACTTTGTAACAGATGTAATGATTTTATTACCTTTCTTTATTCTGAGGAAAAGCATGAAAAATCAGATGGGGAAAATCTTTTTTCGTCCTATTGCAAACCACACACGGGAGATGATGGCTACGCCCACTCATGATTGAAATTGAATGCCCCGCTTTGTGAAAAAGTAAACAAACAGACGATGTAGGCAGGTGCAATGCTACCGCCATCTTCATTTCATGCCAGGTACTAAATTGTATGAGGCCGATGTGGCTGTGGCTTGAGCTTCCCTTCTTTCGTGTATTGTCTTTGATTTCATTTTGGGAGAAACGCCTGATTGTCGTTTGTTTTCGCTTTAAAACTATAGGTACAATGAAAATACTCAACTCTGATTGGTTACATTTTTCATTATATCCAATCACCTGCGATTTTGAAACCTACCGCCACCGGTCTCTATACGTTCAGCAGTCTCGTTACTTAACTGTCATGGATCCTCCGGTGCAGGTGTGCAATATATGTCGCTATTCGTATTTTGAAGTGATTGCTCGATTTCATGGAAGTTATAATGGTACTCCAGAGGTTGTGAATAGGTTTCTTAGAGAGCATTCAGTATTACCTATAAGTGTTAAGTGTGCTAAATGTGATTCACCTTTACTTTTCCGTGATAGGCATTTGTGGTACTATACAAAATCAGTAAAAATACCTAAAACGAGGAAAAGACGTTTGTGTAATCATAGTGTTAGTGACTATAAGGGAACCTTTCTTCACGGGTCCCACCTTCCCCCGTGGAAATTAATTTTATTTGTTAATCACTGGTTGCATAAGTGTGGACCACCATTTTGTTATTAAGGGCCTTAGTCTACTAGTGTAGGCTGGAGAAGCTTTTGTTCAGAAGTGACTTGAATATGCTTTCGACAATCAAGAGGCTATTGGTGGTGATGGTGTATTCGTTGAGATTGACGAATCTCATTTTGGAAAACGTAAGTATGACCGTGAAAGGCCACTGAGTGACATAGTATGGGTGTTCGGGGCTATTGAGAGGCAGTCCAAAAAAACATTTATTGTGCCTTTAATCGACCCATTACCTCGGAAGTACATTAAACTGGGCAGCATTGTTGTTAGTGATAAGTGGAGGTCTTATTGGCTAACTCTCTGCAGTCTCTCGGATACGATCACCGTACTGTTAACCATACAGAAAATTTTGTGGATCCTTCAAACCCCGACACCCATACGCAAAATATTGAACGTCTTTGGCAGGGGCTGAAGGAGTGGATGCAAAGGCCTGGTAACCGTTGTGAATACTTCCGGCAGTATTTATCAAGATTTATTTTTATACACAAATATGCCGAGGAGGAGCTGCTCCATCATTTTTTTTATTACAGCCAGCCAATTGTATCCTCCACAATCTGAGGCACAACATGTTCTCATAGGTATAGATGATTCACAAGAGGCTCAACCATCCACGTCTTCATCGTCAGGTTCCAATTAAGGTAAGAAGTAACCTAAGTAAAATAAAATATTTAAATTTATCCCGGGGTAAAGGGGGGTTCGCAGGAGGGGGCGAGGCCCCCCCCCCCCCCCGGGGGTAGGTAAGGAAGGAACTAGGAAGGACACGGCTTTTAGGTTAGGTTAGGTGGGATGGTTAGGTTAGCTGGTGTTCTGGTGATTGGGGTAGGTCTAGGGTCTGTGACTGGGGGCCTTCTAGGTTAGGTTATGGGGGTTGTTAGGTTAGCTGGGTTTAGGTAGAGGGTAGTAGGATACTACAGGTAGGTCTAGGGTCTGTGACTGGGGGCCTTCTAGGTTAGGTTAGCTGGTTTAGTTAAGGGGTAGGTCTAGGGGGGGGGGGGGGTCTGGGTGACTGTGCCTCGGTTAGTTAGCTGGGTTAGTTAAGGGTAGGTCTAGGTTAGGTCAGGGTCTGACTGGCCTTATAGTTAAGGGATAGTGGTTTAGTTAAGGGGTAGGTCTAGGGTCTGTGACTGGGGGCCTTCTAGGTTAGGTTAGCTGGTTTAGTTAAGGGATAGGTCTAGGTAGGTCTAGGGTCTGTGACTGGGGGCCTTCTAGGTTAGGTTAGCTGGTTTAGTTAAAAAGGGGTGGTTCTAGGGCGGTTGACTGGCCTTCTTAGGTTGCTTAGTGGTTAGTTAAGGGATAGGTCTAGGTAGGTCTAGGGTCTGTGACTGGGGGGCCTTCTAGGTTAGGTTAGGGGGGTTTGTTAGGTTAGCTGGATTAATTTAGGGATAGGTTTAGGGTTTGTGACGAAAGATTAAGGTCTGTGGTATACTTAACTGCTTTAAGGATTTGTTTTCTAACATAAAAAAATTTGTTTTATTGGAAATATCATTTGACCCCACCCCCCACCCAAAACCCTGGTTCCCACCTGGTGTCCCCTATGATTGTTGGAATGAAGTAGGGACTTTCTGCATTACAACATAATATGAAACAAAAACAATAAAAATACGGTTACAAACACTGATTTTTGTGGAAAAACTCGTTGTTTTAACTCCAATTACATAGTAAATCTCTAAATCGGATGGTTTGCGGTCAAAATAAACGTTAAATCCGTTGGAACTACACTTAAATGGTTTTGTTTTCCAAAGTTCTGAACAGCTGTCACCTATAATTCTTTAATTGGCTTGTCCTTGTATCTGAGATGGTTATCTTAAACTTTTAATCGCACCCATTGTTTATGCTTGATTGGGAAGGTTACTCTTCTTCCAGGTGTGTTGGATTCTAGGTACTAATCTCTTTATAATACCTATCTGTCAGTTATACGAATCTTCTTGTTTTGTCTTTTGTCCCATGTATGTCAGTTCTGCTTAGTAAAGGACGTGGAAACATTGAAAGGTCTCGCAGTTACTCCTTCGTTTATATTTCCTTCGTGGCTTATATCTTTATTTATATATATATATATATATATATATATATATATATATATATATATATATATATATATATATATGTATTATAACTATATATATATATATATATATCTATATATATATATCTATATATATATAGTATATATATATATATAGTATATATATATATATACTATATGATAATATGTATATATATATATGTATGAGCTATATATATATGTATATATATATATATATATATCAGTATGTATGTAGTATGTATGTATGTATGTATGTAGTATGTATGTGTATGTATATAGTAATTAAGGATTCTTATTAATGTATTAATATTATGTAGATATGTATATATATGTATGTATAATCTGTTTATATATATATGTGTAATATATATATATATTATATATATAAATATATATTTTATAAATTTAGTATGTATGTAGGTATATATATGTATGTATATAGTATATATATGTATGTATATATATATATATATATATATATATATATATTATATATATATATATAATATTATATATATATATATATCTATATATAATAATATATAATATATATATATATATATATATATAGAATAGAATAAGAAACTTTGTAAATGTTGACATTTTGAAGTGACAATTACATGAATTCTAGAAAAAGGTAAGTGAAGTGCGGCACACATTCTTTATGGAAAACTTTAATGTTTCATGGTGTCATAATTATGGTCTCTATTTCAGATGGATTCGAAGTCACCTTATGGGTTTTCTCTAGACTAATTTTGACTCTTAATAAACTATGAATGTTTGGTCGTTTAGGGAAAAGGGGGTACTTAATTAATATGATTTGAAGAGGAATATGATAGTTTAATGTGTCTTTGGGGGTCAGGCTT
>NC_087211.1:32236234-32261234 GCF_015104395.2 Macrobrachium nipponense
CACACATAAATACATCTATAAATTTGTGTCATATATTCAGTGACATTGTTTATATTCACAGATATTAAGCCACACATATCGTTTAGTACCCAATATACCTAGGAAATAACTTACAACCAGTGGGACTCGCTACCTTCTTAAGCAACAAAGATCTATAGTGACTTTTGGCCACTGAACCATCAAAAGAGGCATAAGTTAATGTTAGCTTTGTTGTACCTATCTCTGTTGAATTCCATCATGACTGCTGATTGGTAAGTTTGAAACATGTGGCTAATAAGGAATTTTTGTCTATATACTCTGGCACTTTTTATACTCCCAAATATTAATCCTCAAATATAGTTTAATACCCAATTCACTATACAACAAGAGTAACTGACTTATAAGGGAAATTATAGCTAGTAAGTGTTACGTTATCTGCAGGATTTAAACCATAGCCTGGTTTAGAGGCAACGCTGTAAAGTGGTAATTATGTTTGCCTGTCGAATTTAGGTGGTGTTTAGGATCAATATCATCCCACCTTCAACATGAGAGCTGATTGATAATTTGTGTAAAGTCAACATATATCCTTGTTTATAAACCAGGTAGCGGTTCGAATCTCGCTGGTGGTGAAGCATTTATAGTGAATTAGATATCAAACAATATTGGCGTTTTAATATCACCGAGTCGGTAAAGACGTCACTGAAGTCCTGATTTCTCATGTGTGCGCTGATTCGTATTCATGTAAGGGCGACATTATTATCAACTAAAAAGTACCATTTCGTTAACATATATGAAAATATAATTATTATTATTAAGTCCTAAGTAAAGCGAATTGGATGTTAAAGGACATTTGTAGCTTAATGCATGTATTTATGAATCACGGTGATGTAACAAAAATTCACATATTATATATATATATATATATATTATATATATATATATATATATATATATATATATATATATATATAATATATATATATATATATATATATATATATATATCTAACCTCCTATGGGGGGGCAAGCCAGCCTCAATGGGTGCCGGTCCAAGCCCAGATAAATAGGGAGGGTTGGTGTCAGGAAGGGCATCCGACTGTTAAAAACCCACGCCAAAACCAATGAAATGAGTTGTGATATTGATGAGAATAGGGCTAGGGCGTACTCCGTAACGGACGACAGACACATTCGCCCTCCTCTGTGACAAGGCGGGGAGGGCTACTGCATCATGAGCGGGTGCAGCTAAAGAAGCGATCTCTAAATGTGATCAGAATAGGCCAGCTCAATATTGGGTCTATGACAGGAAGAGGAGAGAGTTTGGCGGAGTTAATGAGGATAGAGAGTGGATATTTTGTATGTGCAGGAAACTCGATGGAAGGGTAATAAAGCTAAAGAACTGGGGGATGGCTACAAGTTAATCTATAGTGGAGCAAATGAGCAGGGTAGGAATGGCGTTGGTGTAGTGTTGTCGGGGGAATGAAGAATGCAGTGACGGAATAAGTGAGTAGAAAGAATGACCGCATTATGAGAGTGAAGATATGTTATGGAGGGGAAACAATAAACATCATTAGCGCTTATGCTCCACAAGTGGGCTGCACAGAGGAAGAAAAGAGCCGTTTTTGGAACGAAATGAGTGAGGTAACGCAAGAACTGGAAGAGCAGGAGAGGACTGTAGTGGGGGCAGACTTTAATGGACATGTCGGAAATGAAAAGGATGTAATTGAACGTGTGCATGGAAGACATGGGATTGGGAGAGAAACCCAGAAGGAGAGATATAGTAGACTTTGCCGTGTCCTTTGATATGGCAATAGTGAACACATCTTCAAAAAGAAGAGGGAGGAGCACTTGATAACATACAGGAGTGGCGGGTAGATGCACACAAATAGATTACCTCCTTTACAATAGATCAAGGCTGGTGGGAAGTTAGGAATGTAAAGTTATCCCAGGTGACCACGTGGCCCCTCAACATAGGCTCTTGTATGGATTTAAAGATGAAAAGAGAAAACGAAAAACGAAAACGAATGGGGTAAAGAAAATCAAGTGGTATAAATTGTTAGGGAGGGATAATGATAAGAAGAGAGAGTTCAGGAGAAGAGTGCTGGGATATGGTTGGATCTGGGATTTTGAAAGATTGGTGGGAGAATGGGTGGGAGGCACCAATGCATCAGTGATTAGAAGACATGGAAAGGAGATACTAGGGAAAACATCTGGAATAGTATGGGAGGAAAAGGAGAGCTGGTGGTGGGGAGAAGATGTGGGGGAAGTGGTGAAGGGTAAAAGGAGGCAAAGAAGAGATTTGAAGAGTCACAGCTGCAGGAGGACAGAGAAAGATTAAGAGAAAGAATAAAGAAGTAAAAAGGGTGGTAGCTCAAGCTAAGGCAAGGGCATATGAAGAGGTTTATAATGAACTGGAAACCAAGGAAGGGTTGAGTAAGATGCTCAAACTGTCAAAAGTAAGAAATAAAAGAACAAGGACATCACCCATATTAAGCAAAGGAAAGATAGGAATGGTACGGTCATAAAAAGGAAGAAGACATCCTGAAAAGATGGAAAGAGTACTTCGAACAACTGCTAAATGAAGAAAATGAAAGACTTGTAAGAGAGGATGGACAAGTAAACATGGGAATGGTAATGGGGATATCTAGGATGAAGTGATACGAGCCTTAAAAAGAATGAGGAATGGGAAGGCAACAGGACCTGACTTAATCCCAGTCAAAGTTGGAAAGCCTTAGGAGAGGAAGGGTAGACAATCTTGTATGATCTGATGGTAAAAATATTCGAACATAAATGAAAGATACCAGAAGAATGGGGGGAAAGCATATTGATACCTATATTTAAAGGTAAAGGTGATGTCCAGGAATGCAGTAATTATAGAAGTATAAAACTAATGTCTCACACGTTGAAGATTTTGGAAAGAATAATAGATAGCAGGCTGAGAGAGGAAGTTAGAATAGGGAAGGAACAGTTAGGATTTATGAAGGGAAGCGGCACAACGGATGGAATATTTTGCATAAGGCAGCTAATGGAGAAATTCAGAGAAAAACAACGAGACCTGCATCTGGTATTCATAGAACCTTGAAAAGGCCTATGACAGAGTGCCAGGCAAGAAATATGATGTTTGAGGGAGAAGGAATGGTGCCGGAAAAGTATGTCAGAATTATTCAGGATATTTACAGGAATGTGTATACTAGAGTGAGGAGTAGTGTTGGAGAGACGAATGGATTAGAGATAGGAGTTGGATTACACCAGGGGTCAGCACTTAGCCCATTCATCTTCAACATCGTGATGGATGTAATGACCAGGGATGTTAGAGAAGCAGTCCATGGTGCATATTATACGCGGATGACATTGTGTGTGTTCAGGGGAAGGAGGAGTTGGAGGGAGGTTGGAGAGTTGGAGAGCAGCACTTGAGGAAAGAGGAATGAGAATAAGCAGATAAAAAACCGAATATATGTGTTCTAGTATTACTGAGGGACGGGTGTAAGTAGCATAAGATTGGGTGGGGAAGAAATAAAGAAAGTACAGAATTCAAGTACTTAGGGTCCGTATTAGAGGATAGTGGAAGCATGGACCAAGAGGTGAGACACCGAATTCAGGCAGGATGGAATAACTGGAGGTCCTGCATCAGGGGTCCTCTGTGACAAGAAGGTCCCTCTGAAATTGAAAGGAAGTTCCATAGGACGGTGGTCAGACCAGCAATGGTATATGGAACAGAAACAGCAAGTATGAGGACAACAGAGGAGAAGAAATGGATGTAGCAGAAATGAGAATGTTGAGATGGATGTCGGGAGTAACAAGAAGATAGGATTAGAAATGAGTATATAAGAGGATCGATAAAGGTAGCCGAAATATCGAAGAAAATACAGGAAGGAAGGCTTCGATGGTATGGACACCTGTTACGAAGGGAGGAACGTCATGTTGGAAGACATACGATGGAAATGGAAGAGTAGGGGAAGATATGGAATTGAAAGGTATAAATGAGAACGAGGCACAGGACAGAAATCGATGGAGACGACTCATTCGCAATGGCGACCCCATATAAAAATGGGTTTAAGCTAGGAAGAAGAAGAAGAATAATATATATATATATATATATATATATATATATATATATATATATATATATAGATATACATACATCTAAAGAGGTGAAGAGGGGGTAATGGCTAATAATATGTTTAAAGTGTTTTATATAATAATAAAGTCACATAGCTCTGCTTGCCTAGAGACAAGGGGTGGTACACTGCAAAGTTCACCGGAGAGAGAATGTATTTGCTGAACAAGCAACTTGTCTCAGAGGTCGTTCCCCGTTTGCGAGGCAGTGCATTCGTTTGTACGCGTATTACAGGCCTACTGGTTCAGGGTACTTGTGGAAGACGCATTCTTTGTGCAAAGGAGAGAACAAGCGGTTACCCTAAGTGCAGGAGAGAAACGCCCATCGAAAAGGTAAGACACGTTCTTTAAAAACTTAGGAAAATCTGTTACCTTTTGGGAAAGGAAAGAGAGAGAAGTGGAAATATTCTCTTTACGTAAATACTTTGAAAAGAGTGACGTGTGGTGTCTATATAACTATTATCTTTATTACAGATGGGTCCGATTCCATGGTTGATTAGGAATGGGATTCTCTAATTGACCAATACTAGACAGTGTGACTTGTTTGGGGATTGAGAGTGTAACCTTAGTCCGGAAGGTAGAATGTTATCTTATTGGTTTTCTTTATGGGCAGATTTGGTATTTGTGCCATTATGACTTTGTTAATCATTTGTTTCTTTGTTATAACCAATTGCTTTGAAAGAAATAAGATGATATTTTTTGTATATTTACGCAGTCTTAATAAGCCTCGTGACATCTTACAGACAGGGCACCGTTGGCAACAGGTAAGAGTTCCCAGTTTGTGTAGTTTAGGGAATAGAGGGGGGGTAATAGTGGTGCCAGCGGTAAAGGCTTTTTATATATTTTTCAAGCTGTAGGTACGCTCCGAAGGGACTGGTGACCAGTTAGAAATAGGGGGTTTCGGTTTTTATTTTGATAGGAGAAGGGGTTATTAATCATGTCACATAGCGCCTCAGCGGTGTAGTTGGTATGGTATTAGCGTTCCACCTCGGTGGTCGCGGGTTCGATTCTCGGCCATTCCGTTGAGGAGTGAGAGATGTGTATTTCTGGTGATAGAAGTTCACTCTCGACGTGGTTCGGAAGTCACGTAAAGCCGTTGGTCCCGTTGCTGAATAACCTCTGGTTCCATGCAACGTAAAAACACCATACAAACAAATTAATCATGTCACAGGCAACTCAGGGTCATTACTGCTGATTCGACAGAGAGAAGCTGTTCCTCAGACAGTCTTCCTCTCCCAAGCCAAGCCAGTTGATTTCTTGAAATTACGGAATAAAGGTGTTTAAAAAGAGAGAAAAGGGGGTGGGGGGGAGAAAAGTTTGGTTTTCGACATATTAAAGTGTTTCGCAGTTCGCGCATGTTTGCGGTGTATGTGAATTCGGTTTACGGTCATATGAAGACGTAAGTGTATTTTCGAGTTTTTTTTTTTTGGTTTTTTTTTTTCTTTCTTATTTTTTTCCCTCTTTTTTTGTTTTTGTGGATTTCTTTAACTTTTGTTCTTGTTCATGTTCCTTATGTTTGTGGGTGGCGAACTTGCCTGAGTGGGATTTTTGCGGCAAGTCGTGCCAGAGAGAGAGAGAGAGAGAGAGAGAGAGAGAGAGAGGCGAGTTAGCTCGGAAACACCTTCTTACTTCTTAATTTAACTCCTATCCCTTTCTTATTATTATTATTTTTTTTTTATTGCCATTTTCGTGGGGTTGATTTTGTGATTGGGGACGGGGCACGCTTACCTTTTGTTATCTGTTGTTGGAAAATTTTTTTTTTCTCCTTGATTGGGTTTAGTGTATATAAGTACATTGATGTTATTGAGATCGGGGAACAGCCTTGGGAAACAAGATAAAATGGCAGATACCAAAACCGACGACGCTACTACTCACGTGACGAACATTTCTGCGGGGGTCAGCCCGTCAAAGGGATCGTGGATGGCGCTTTGTCACAACCTTTGCATATTTTCATAGAGGGAGTTAATAACTATTTAGCGGGGTGAAAGAATATAGTAGACGATGTATAGGGCATTCAAGAGAGGCGAAAAGCTTTGCTAGATTTCAATAAGGGAGACCTCAGTCCATATGGTCAAGGCCAGTTTCCAATTTACGAATGTCGTACCTGGACCAGACTTGCAAGCATTTTTGAAAAACCGCATATGGCTCAAAAGAACACGGAGATATGGTGAGAGACCTTCGAGGTCTTTATAAACTACGAAACAAAAGGCACTAATAGCCTTGTAGAAACATAGTTCAAAGCTGTTTTGACGCAGTGGCAGATTGGTAGGAAAATTGAAAAACATCTAAATGGGTTACAGGGATAATCTCCCTCTAAATAATGTTCATAAACTGATCTATTTTTCCCTGCTCTTACACGAGGTACCCGATGCAATAGTGGATAGCTTTGATGAAAAGGTTGAGCCTACCTCAGACGAAGAATTACTTTATACCCAAATAGATAAACACAGGTCTAAATGTCCCACCGTAGATAGCACAATTTTTAACGGGACAGGCCCGAGGGATAGAGTACAGAGAGACACGGAACTTTCTCCTCATCGTCTGTGTGCAAGAGTTAGATATAACAAAGATCGATCGATCAAAAGCAACAGCAGTTGCGTTGTTTCAACTGCAATAAACCAGGACATCCAAAGAAATTGTGTAGGGTTAAATATTGCGGAATGTGTAAAAGTACTGAGCATTATTGGCAGTCTTGTCCATCTCAGATACGGAGAGAGGCGAGGCCTGCACCGCAAGGTTCTGGTAATTATAATGTGAGAACTTCCCAGGCGGGTCAAACCAGTGGGCAAAGGGATCGGCGAAATTTTTGGAAGCCCGATCAACAAAAAGGGTACAGGTGATTGGATATGCCATTGTGGTCTCGTGTGGGACGCCCCAGAGCCCAAGCCCATAGTCTATGGAACAGTAGGGGATGGGATATCCCGGTTTTCATAGACACTGGGGCATCAATAAATCTAATGGACTATAATTGTATCATCCATGTTCTCCAATTACCTTTGCAGCCCTCTACGGAGACGGTGTGAGTGTGCAAGCCCATAGATTAAACACCCTGGGTTGTGTACAAATAAGGTTTGCTCTCGGTGACAGAGTGTTAACAGAACCATTTTTTGGTAATAAAAGGAATTGCCTTAGTAATAAAACTTGTTGGGTCATCCTGCTTGTAGAAGACACAAGATTTCGATCCATGCGGGTGCTAATGGGATAACAATCGGAAAATGAATTACCTCATACCATATGAGGACGTGAATAGAATGGAGGACATGGAGGTTATTGAAAGAGGAGAGGTGCTCGGTGGTATTAATTGCGGTAATACGAGTGTTATGGGGAAAGGTAATGTTAAAACACACGTTGGTGATCTGGGAGATGATTACGGGAGTTCTATCAGAGTTCATAGTGGTAACAATGATACTAACAATACTGTGATGATACTAATATGGATGTTTGTTTCTGATACTAACAATGCTGGGGATAATACTGGGGTGGTAATTTGTATGGGGCGGTGGCAAGGGGTGATACTAACCACAAATATAAGGTGTTTTATTTGGAAGACATTATGTTACTACCAGGTTCAAACAGGTTATGGTAAAGTTAAATTGAAGGAAATGAGAAAACCCACAGATGTGTGTGTTATTGAAAACAGTGAAAAGCTCAGGGGAGTTGTTAGCACGGCATCGGTGAACAGTGTATCCAAGAATGGGGGTTACGTGGGTGGTGAGCTATTAAACTGTAATGATACAGTTAGGAGATACCAGAAAAATAAACATATATGTAGACCTTCATGATTGGAAATGCCGATAGCGGTTCTGTTGGCTACGTAGAGGGGAAACCTGAGTTTTTCGAGGCAGAAATACAATCAAGGAAACAAACATTTAGTGGAACATTTGGCTAATGCGGATTATAGCGAACACGTTGAAACGATAAGCGGGCTCTTGGCGGAATTTGGGGATACGGTAGCCTTGCAAGGTGATAAATGGGTTGACTAAGTCTTAGAGCATAAGGTAAATTTGGAGAGCAACACCAAAACCGTATTTATATTCCTGCATATCGCATACCTTTCAAAATCAGAGAACAGGTAGAAAGAAAGAAGTTAATAGCTGGGAAGAAGAAGGAATCATTAGAACCCTGTGTCTCCTCCCTTACAACTTTCCCTTGTTAGCGGTACCTAAGAAAGACGGTTCGGTCCGTGTATGCGTCGATTTTAGACGTTTAAATGAGAAAACGATCCCTGACCGCCTACCCAGTTGCGTGCATACCAGATCTTTTTGTCGAAATTGGGGGACATAATATTTATAGCTCAATTGATTTGGCGCAAGGTTTCTTACAGGTCCCTCTCAGCGAGAGTAGCAAGGAATATACCGCCTTTTCAGTGCCCAAGGGACACTATGAATTTACGCGAATGCTTTCGGTTTATCGGGCAGTCCGAGCCTGATTTTACCAGGTTGGTGAACACAGTTTTGCACGGGTTATTGGGCAAAAAATGTTTTTGTGTATATGGATGACATCCTGATCGCAACGGACACGATCGCGCAACACCTGGAAGTGCTTACAGAAGTACTTAGGAGGCTTAGATTAGCGGGGTTGAAAATCAAGTTAGCCAAGTGTTCGTTCTTGAAAAGCAGATCACATATCTAGGTCACGTCATATCTAAGGAAGGGGTTAGAGTAAATGACGATAAAGTCAAAGCAATAGCGAATTTTCGCATCCCCAGATCAAAGAAAGAGATTAAGTCATTCCTGGGTATCGCCGGTTTCTTCAGGAGGTTCGTAAAAGGGTTTTCTAACATAGCAGCTCCCCTAACTGATGTGTTGCGGGAAGACGTTCAATTTCAATGGAAGGAATCCCAGGCGGAGAGTTTTCAAAAGCTTAAAGATGCGCTAATGAATCCCCCGGTTTTGAAGTTTCCAGATTTTAAGGAACCTTTTACATTAGTGACTGATGCAAGCCAGGAAGGCATAGGTGCATGCCTTATGCAAAAGTTTGATGGGAAATTTCATCCTATAGCTTTTTTATAGCAGGAAGTTCAGGACAAAGGCAGTAACGAGAAGTCCATGGCCACCATAGATAAGGAAGCCTTTGCAATAGTGTCGAGCTTAGTTCATTTTAAAATGTTACTGATGGGGAATAAAGTAGAAGTCCTTACAGACCACAAACCGTTACTTGATCTTTTTTAATAAACCCGATTTGTCTCCCAAAAGAGCTCGATGGTTTCTAACTATCAGAGATTTTGATGCAAAGCTCAAATATATAGAGGGCAAATTTAATGTTTGTCGCGGACGCTTTTGAGCAGGGAGTTTTCATGACGTGGAAGGTTTCCAAGTCGCGCAGGTCACTAACGATGCCATACAATGGGATATACCCCTCATAGAGCTAAAGCAAAATGAAGACGAGGTCTTAGCAGATGCGAAAGCATTTCTGAGAGGGGAATTAGTCAAGAAACGTTATAGCTTGCCTTTTTCGGGTTTGGAGTTAGAATGGAAATCTAGTTGGTTAGGAAAATTAAATAATTTTTAAGTTGAGAACCAGTGAAAGTAAACGGAGATACGCCACAAGATCGTAATTCCGAAAGTCTTAATTCCAGTGGTTTTAGATATAGTTCATTGCAGGTTCGGTAGTCCTCACTTGGGAATATAAAAAAACTTATGATGAGGTTCGGGCTAAATACATTTGGAAAAATATGGGTAAAGACGTGGAAAATTTCGTAAGGAATTGTGCGGTGTGCAAAAACGCATGTAAGCCTGCTAGAACAACGTCATGCAAATTAGGATCGTATCCTATACCGAGTAAACCTTTTCAGAGAATACATATGGACGTCTTAGGGAATTTTTGTGATCTAGATACGCGAACAAAGTACTTGCTAGTGATAATAGATGAACTTACAAGGATAGTAGAAATTTTCCCACTTAAGCATAAAACAGCCGAAGAAGTAGCAATAGCATTCTTCAATGGTATCGTTTGCAGATACGGTTCACCCGAAGTTCTATTAAACGACAATGGGAGGGAATTTGTGAACAAAACCTTGGAGTGTTTAGCTGAATTCATGGGGAATACAGAAAGTAACAATTATTCCATACAGACCCGAGGCTAATGGGTTGTGCGAACGAGCGAACAGGAAAGTGCTCGAAGCGCTCAGAAAAACGGTAGGTGGTAATGATAGAAATTGGGACAGATATATTAACGTTGTTAGACATAGCATTAACACCATGGTTAGCGATTCAATTAAAATGTCCCCTTTTGAAGCTTTGTTTGGTTATCCAGCGCGAGGCACATTTGATTTGTTAACTACGCCTCACCAGGGGGAGGATACAGTTGAAGCGCTGATATCCACAGCGAGAGAGAGACACGCATGTCTTAGCCGTAATCTCGAGTCCACAACCAGAGATATGGTTTCAAAAGAGTGTTAGTAAATCATCTGATCCCAAGATCAATGTCGGTGATAAGGTATTTTTAAAACTTACGTGAGAAATGAGTTAAATTACAAACTAGGCCCGAAGTTTGAAGGTCCTTTTAAAGTCATTGAAGAGAAAATTGAAAATAGGTTTGTAGTTTTAAATGAACGAACAGGTCAGTCGAAGCTAACACTATCTCGAAATTGAAAAGAATTGGTCGTGGCAATTAATATATGATCGCGCAATTGCATTCATTTTCCTTTTTTTTCTTGTTATCTGTTTTTGTAATTTGATGACAGAATGGCTTTGAATTTTTTTTTTTTTTTTTTTTTTTTTTTTTTTCTTCTCCTTTGTTTCCTTCGAATGTTTTTCTCTCTTATTGTATGTAAGTCTGCGGCGTTTTGGCGTAAGATTTCGGGGTTAATATTTTTCGGCAAATGTTTGCTTTAGCTGAGAAACGAGATGGTTTTTTTTTTATTTTTTTAGCGTGGGGTCAGTAATTAAAATAGAGGAATTATTTATGTCACCTGAGTGGTGATTATTAAGATGATGGTTTATGTATAATGAGATGGTTCTGGGGTGTGCTTACGAAGATCAGTACTAAAACATTTTTTTTGAGAATCATGAGTTTCTAGCTTCGCGAGTCTGATTATGCTGCATGCTCAGCACCTGACGTGTTCATGAGGTGGGTTTCTTTTTTGCTGAAGTTGCTGTAAGGAGTCGGTTGCGAACCTTCCCTTTGGAATTGATGACTCGGGGATTTGCACGGTTTTCGGAGATGCCGATTATGACATTTCACGAGAACGTCATATAAGGGGATTTTTTTTCTTGTCGATAGGGTTGCTGCGCTAGCAGATTCTGTAACGGTACACATTCCTTTTTGGAAAAGATGTTGAATTATATGTTTTTTTTTTCTTTCTTAACGTCGTCCGAGATGATTAAACAACTGATGGTTTTTCTTTTTCTTTTCTCTCTTGTGCGCTGTGTAATGGGGAGGGGAAAGTTCACTTACTATTGTTGTATTATCTTATTTTTATTTATTTATTTTTTTTCTCTTCTTTTTTCTTTTCTTACGAGAGATGTTGCAATGAGGGTTAAGCTCTAAATAGCATTCATCTATAGATAGAAGATATAATTTGTCAGGGTATATGAGTTGGATAGAAGGGGTGTTCGTCATTATTATTTTATGGAGGCTAGTTTATATAACCATAAAGGGGTTTTTACTGTTAGACTTTATGAGTTCTCTTTTGATAGTGTGTTTGTCAGATATGGGATTATTTGTGAGAATTCAGTAGGTAAAGATTTTTTTGGTTTAGCGAGGAATTTTTCTTTTTCTAATATTTGATTAGTAGATTGAATATATTAATTAGTGACGAATTTGTGGGGTAAAACAAGACTTTAGTTATTTTATGACCATGTAGACCTTTTAAATACGGACACACAATGACTTTGGAGAATTCCCAACTCTACGTGAGGATGCAAGGGGAGACGACTTCGTTCTACAGTACCAGAGATTGAGTCAAGTCTACACACGAAGGGCATTTTTGTGGACTGCCTTGGCAAAGGATGAGATGTCTTCGATATAATTTCTGGGATAAACAGGAGTCTACAGTCTTCGATGAGGCGGGTGCGTAGCACTTGCATAGAAATAACGGGGTGGTGACCCCGTTTACTTCAGTAGAAAACGTCGAATCTACAGTTTTTAGCGACGGAGGGTGTTTGGATACACTCACGAGGGTCGCAGACGTTGAATAATGGCGCGTGCTGAGTTGTTTTTTCGAGTTAGGTTACGTACTCGACCTGCGTCTACAACAATTCGCTCATTCTACAGGGATCCAGCTGTTTTGACAGTTCCTGCAGGATTCTTACAGACTTCTTCATGGTACTTAGTCGCGTGTCTACAAACTCGTCGATAAAGATGTTTCACCGACACCTTCACGGAAGCCATAAGGCGGTTCGAATCCCGCCTACAGTGGAGTCCATTACTGTCCCGCCACTCGAAGATAGTGGTGAAGATGAACCTTTTTTTTTTCGATGACCGCTATACTATACCAATAGTAATGATCATGTAGCCGCTATACTGAATCGCCATTTGTGTACTTGGAGTCCCTTAAACTTTTATGCTTCGACGAAGCACAAGTGCTCCGGCAACGGAGGTGG
This sequence comes from Macrobrachium nipponense, assembly GCF_015104395.2. Classification (NCBI taxonomy): domain Eukaryota; kingdom Metazoa; phylum Arthropoda; class Malacostraca; order Decapoda; family Palaemonidae; genus Macrobrachium; species Macrobrachium nipponense. The sequence goes on from NC_087211.1 coordinate 32,248,873, forward strand.
CTCTAAGTCATGTGGTCAGTGATACATTGGGCATTAGTTGCGATATGGTGTGAGACGGGAGTGCATTATTTTCTTTTTTGAGCCAGCCTCTGGTTTTATATATATTGTAAGACGCTTGTGTGTCTAGAGCTAGGCGGGTGCTAGCATTAGGGTAGCCGAGCTCCTCTAAAGAGGTGAAAGAGGGGAATGGCTAATAAATATGTTTTTAAAGTGTTTTATATAATAATAAAGTCACATAGCTCTGCTTGCCTAGAGACAAGGGGTGGTACACTGCAAAGTTCACCGGAGAGAGAATGGTATTTGCTGAACAAGCACTTGTCTCAGAGGTCGTTCCCCGTTTGCGAGGCATGTGCATTCGTTTGTACGCGTATTACAGGCCTACTGGTTCAGGGTACTTGTGGAAGACGCATTCTTTGTGCAAAGGAGAGAACAAGCGGTTACCCTAAGTGTCAGGAGAGAACGCCCAATCGAAAAGGTAAGACACGTTCTTTAAAAACTTAGAAAATCTGTTACCTTTTGGTTTTGAGGAGAGAAGTGTGGAAATATTCTCTTTACGTAAATACTTTGAAAAGAGTGACGTGTGGTGTCTATATAACTATTATCTTTATTACAGATGGGTCCGATTCCATGGTTGATTAGGAATGGGATTCTCTAATTGACCAATACTAGACAGTGTGACTTGTTTTGGGGATTTTGAGAGTGTAACCTTAGTCCGGAAGGCGGAAGGTAGAATGTTATCTTATTGGTTTTCTTTATGGCAGATTTGGGTATTTGTGCCATTATGACTTGTTAACATGTTTTGTTCTTTGTTATAACCAATTGCTTTGGGAAATAAATGATATTTTTTGTATATTTACGCAGTCTTAATAAGCCTCGTGACATCTTACAGACAGGGCACCGTTGGCAACAGGTAAGAGTTCCCAGTTTGTGTAGTTTAGGGAATAGAGGGGGGGTAATATATATATATATGCTTAAAAATCACAGTAGATGCACGTGACTTCATAAATAAGCGAATACCCGTGGTATTCGCTTATTTATGAAGTCACGTGCATCTACTGTGATTTTTTAAGCATAATGGAAACCACACGCAACTTCTACGCCTTTTCTTTGAATTTTCCGAGCCTTGTTCTATACGTGACATCCTTTTATTTATTTCTGACTATCATTTTCCCGTGGTATTCGCTTATATATATATATATATATATATATATATATATATATATATATATATGTATTGTATATATATATATATATATATATATATATATATATATATATATATATATATATATATATATATATATATATATATATATATATATATATATATATATATATATTGCTACGTCTATAGAACGCCTCGCTTCCCAGCGAGAGTTTTAGCTATATTTAATTATAAAAGTAGCAGCCATGCCTTCTGAAGCGACTGTTGTTGGGAGAGTGGGTATGTCGTAGGAATGATATTTTTCCGGTCTGACGGAAGCTTAGGGTAAGAGAGGCAAGTCACAAGAGTAGCTAGGCTTCGAGATGGATTTAGGGACTTCTACAATAAGACCTATTTTCCTTCCCAATTTGCTGGCGTTGTGTTTACCACCTTTCCGGCAATGTTCGAGGAGGTTTTTGGAAGCCCCCGTGATTCGAAAACAAGCAGTATCGCTCTCAGTCGGCTGCGAGACGTGATCTCGGACAGAGGTCAAATTGCCAGCCTCCCAAAATTACGGCTTTACCCACGTCGTGCTGGTGGACACGAACCCCAGACCTGAACAGAGGTCAGGCCGCCGCATTCTTCTACAAGGATACACAGAATATTGCATAAAGGTACGTCTGAAAGTGTAAACTTCAACCCAGCACCTTTTACTACCATACGACTCTTGCTAAATTCATTTTCAATTTCTCATATTTTTAACCCCTTCTACATCAAAGCCCTTTGTCCTCATCGGGCCACGTGCTCCCCTTTGTGACTTGTTAAAGACCAAGTTTTCGTGCATACCTCAGTGAACCATTCGAGTTTACCTCCCCCAATGTTAGAGAAGTAATCAGCCTTAATCAAAGCAAGAAGTCATTTTTCCTTTTATCTCGTTTAATCTGGGATTCTTTCCAGATTCCATGAGTCCAGTGCCGTCTCTCTGCCGCAAGTGTGCATTAACCCAAGTGAATGAAAATCAGCTTGAATTGAATGAGACTATAAGCCCCAACGTGGGGGGCCAATATCATTTAACTTTTCTCCAGGCCAGCACGGGCCTTTTTGTAAATAAATAGTTTTAAAGTAACGAGCTGTTTTCTGGCGACCTTCCCTCTAAAGACAGAAATTAATGACTATCAGTTTACGGTAAGTTCAAGCAATTCCCTCTTGAAATCCCTCAATTATTTCCGTTTACGTATCTTGCTTCTCTCAAGGCCCTATATACGTAACATTGGCGACCTTGCCAGGATATGAACCTAGCTTGCTTAAAAAAAGCTTGTAAATCGCGTTATCCGTTGTAAAACGTAAACTGTAAATTATTTTACAAAAAGTAAATCAAGCACACTTGCAGGGAAAGAAGACACACTGACTCACGGTAAGGTATTCCATTCATTAATATGATTATTCTATAACCAATGTTAGCTTAAGGTACGTTTAAGTATTTTTATTGTAGAAGTGTGTTAAACAAATGCGTAGGTATAAATCTTATTATTGTAACGGCGAATGCGCCAGAGCTTTATTTTAGCGGCGAGCAAACGATTTGCCCCGCGAATTCTCTGTTTACTTTGTGCTGTCCTCGTCGGACGAGACAGAGCACGTGTGTTAGAATAGATGCCAGAAAGAACCAGATCAAAACTAGGAAGTGCTTGCCAGGGTTTATTGCTGTGTTGAAAGCCTAGCTAGTTAGGAGTGTTTTTACTAATAGTTACGGCAAAAGAAGTGTACCATTCTTTTGTCTGTGGAATGTTTGTTAGGGTAATCCATTTTTAACTTAGTTTTTTCATTCCAATGTGTGGTAACCGCTTACCTCGCTCTCAGCTTAAATTCAGCTTAGAGCATTTCGCGCCTGCGCGGTCTCAACCAGCTTTCGTTTTCGCTCACAAGCGGCAGCCATGTTTTTATCTTTAAACATTACCTAAAAACACTTTAAGCAAAGTAACGTAAGTCTCAAAGTTTTAACGTAAATAATGTCGATCCTCGGTACTAGTATCTATCGTTTTCTGCCAGAGAAATTAACGTAATTCGCCTTGAATAAGAAAGTAGAATTTTGTGTTGTAAATTGCCTTCGCATTTACAGAGAATCAGCTGATTCGCCCGCGCTGGTCAGCTCGCCTCACGTGTTTCACCTCGCATCGCTCACTGCGCGCGCTGAGCGAAAAATTTCATTTCACTTAAACGTAACCTCATTTACAATTGTTTGCTAACATCGTTTTTAAAACCCTTACCGTCATTTCTGTTTCACAAGGGACCTAGTAATCTACGTAAAGTTAACGTAAATCTCAGTAGAGTAAATCACAAGAATTGTTAACGTACAAAACGCGTCTTTGTAAAATTCATATTAGAAACGCAAATCATTTCATAAGCGCAAGCCCGCTAACATTAACGTAAAAAATCGGTCACCACGAGCGCGTTCATCATTTTCATAAAACGTTATCCAAAGCAATTCTTTCATTAAAAACGTTAACGTAAGTAAATCATTTAACGCAAGTTGCGTCATATTAAACTAACATTAGTAGTTCAATTCAAATATAAGGGAGTTCATTCATATATCATTTTTCACCCTCTCCCCGAGAGAGAGAGAGAGAGAGAGAGAGAGAGAAAACCAGAACACAGTATTCACGAAGCCAAGAGTACTACATCTTACCATTAATTATAGCATGCCGAATAACCTATTTAGTCTCTTGTGTCTTTCATTTACACAGCGTCGATACGTACGCGCATGTGTCCATTGCAGTTTGCAACCATTTATTTGTTTCATTTATCGAGTACTTCAGCGAGGGCCTGAGCATTTCTAAAATTTCCATTACCTGTCGTTGCCCGAGTGGTCTTTTCATTTTCTTTATCACGAAGACTTGCGTATACCGCAAGCACAATTCGCACAGTGTGCCACGCAAATCATACTTCCAGACAGGGAAAGAGCGTTACCAGTTTTAGGACTGGCCACCACCAGTGCACGTCAGGTCTTATTTCATTTACAGTGCCACTAATTCTTGACCCTGTTCACGACTGGCCGCTGAAGTACTCCCACCTTTTACTTTCTCTCCTCCACCATTACACTCTGCCATGAGCAGTGCCATTTCACTTCAGTATATTTAAGTATAACTGCATGTAGTGTCCGGGACACACCAGCACGATACCAGTGCTCCAAGGAACGCCTCCATAAATGCCATTGCACCTGTACAGGCCGTACAGGTAGCCATTAAACCTGCGTGTCCGTCCTACGGAACGCCCAAAATAATTAGTGTGTCCGTGTACAAGGGTCAGTGATCCTTCGAACACTCAACAAGGGAACGCCTCCACCCAGAAGTGCCGCAATACCAGCCCTAAGTGCTGACAAACCTGCGTGTCCGTCCTTACGGAACGCCCAATTCATTAATGTCCGTGTACAAGGGTCAGTGATCCTTCGGACCAATCAAGGGAACGCCTCCCGAAGTGCCGCAATACCAGCACTACTAGTGGCTGCCCAAGGAACGCCTCCTCATTAAGTGCCGCGTGCGCACCTGTACAGACGTACAGGTAGCCCTATACCTTGCGTGTCCGTCCTACGGAACGCTCATTCATTATAGAGTATCCGCCATTTTGGATCAACTGAACCAAGGAACGCCTCCTCATAAGTGCCGTGCACCTGTATTGGACCTACAGGTAGCCCATTCCAACGTCTCCCAAGTTGGGAACGCCCGTAAGTGTGACGTACACAGCACTTCATTCGATTTTTTCACCTCAGCAGAAGGTGTCATTCACAAAGTGCCACCGAGCACCCAGTCTTTTCACTTTTCATTACCACATTGCAGAACCCATTTCCAAGTGAGTGCCACTTTCCACAGTAGGCACTCCTATTCCATTCAGTACCCTTTCCTGGCCATTATTTTCATTTTCTTCCGAGCCTCTACTGTAGCCCTAAGGGAAATGTCTTCCCCTGCTTCCCGCGACTTCTTTGCCAGAGAGCTAGAGAAGCTCGGAGCCCTCATAACTCTGGGCTAGGGAGGCTGGTTACACTGGACCAGCCCTTGACCAGTGGATAAGGGGACGCAGCAGGCTGCTGCGCGCCAGCAGGGAAAGGAAGAAAGAGAAGCAGAAGAGGAAAGCCGCAGAAGCAGAGAGAAAAGAAAGAAGAAGCAAGAGGATAGCCCTCCAAAGAGAGCAGAGAAAAGAAAGGAAAGAAAAGAGAGAAAAGCATGAGCTAGCTCTCCTGATGACGCAATCTCTCTGCTAGTTTCCAAGCCCCAGACCATGAGCTGGACTCCCGGTAAGAGGTGGTTGCGGAGGTTCTGCACCACTTGTTGTGTGCGTGGGCATGCTGTGGATTCCGACCAGTGCCCAAGTCGGTCTCTACCTTGGGAGGAGAGCTTCCAGGGTGAACTTCTTCAAGGCTACCATGTAGCCCTGCCTGATGAACAGTCTCCTACGGCCTATCAGTGGGTACAAGTCATGGCCGACACCGAAGCCCAGGTCTCCCTTATTTCCAGAAAGGCATTGCCTAGGGGTGCCAAAATCCAGACGAACGAAGAAATTCAGTTTGAATGGATTGACGGTAACCTCTATTCTGTTCCTTCGGTCCTTCTGAATGTGGAAATGCCCTTTCTTCTGGACCAGGAGACCAGGGAAACCACATTGTGCCGCCTGGGCGTAGTTGACCAATTTCATGATGTTTATCAGGTGATATTGGGCCGAGATCTACTAAAGCCGTATCTCCCCTGGACGCAGCTCCCACTACCAGATGCACCGGACACCTGCAGCATGCCAGATAACCACACCTCAATTTTAGGTTCAGAGGCTAGTGCCTCCGATGTCCCCGACATCCTTTCTATTTGTGAGCCTGGTCCTGATCCAGTGCCGGAGATAGAAATTCCTGCCGCATCCTGCCAGCCTTTTACCTTTTTACCGCCTACCTCCTCCCTTTTGGAAGAGGTAAGCCCACCAGTTAACCCCGAAATTGCTTCCGAGGGTGATTCAACGGAGGTTCCCTTAACCTCCCCACGTCACATCACTGCCAGAGAGGACTCTTCACCTGTGCCAGAGCACACTGCCAGCCTTGGTGACTCCGCAGATTCGCAACCTGTGGGGCCATCTCGGTCTTATCATCCAGTGCCACGGAAGAGGTTCTGGAACAAGTTCTGCATAGTTATTATCAATATTATCACAAACCTCTTTTCTATTCATTAACCACTTTCGAAGCCATGGCGAGAGAGTGCGTCCTCCTAATAATCCAATGATTCAAGAGTTAGAGAGCCACAGAATCCGACAGTCCAGCTTCCCCCCCCGACACTATGAGTCATTAAAGATGCTCCCTTTTATCACAACCACTGATTAAACAAGTTGTATCATGCTACCCCCAAGACTCCCACCTGAAGATATGAATCACGCTGAAGCCCGACCGACTTTCGAACTGTTTCTCTCTCTCTCTCTCTCTCTCTCTCTCTCAAAAATATGAAAAGCGGAAATGAAACAGATGTGGTTTATCTAGACTTTGCAAAAGCTTTTGACAAAGTAGACCATAATATATTAGCAAAGAAAATTAGAAAACACAATATCGTAGATAAAGTAGAAGATGGTTAAAAGAATTTTTACACAGAAAACAGATAGTTATTGCAAACGATGAGAAATCGGATGAAACCAAGGTAATATCCGGTGTGCCACAAGGTACGGTGCTAGCTGCAATATTGTTGTTATTAGATTGAAGACATAGACAGTAATGTTAAGGATTCGGTAGTGAGTAGTTTCGTGATGACACAAGAATAAGTAGAGAAATTACTTGTGATGAAGATAGGAACGCTCTACAAAGAGACCTTAACAAAGTATATGATTGGGCAGAGGTAAATAGGATGGTATTTAACTCTGATAAATTTGAATCAATAAATTATGGAGACAGAGAAGGAAAGCTATATGCATATAGGGGACCTAATAATGAGACAATCACAAATAAGGAAGCAGTTAAAGACCTTGGTGTGATGATGAATAGGAACATGTTATGCAATGATCAAATAGCAATTCTGTTGGCAAAATGTAAAGCAAAAAATGGGAATGTTGTTTACGGGCACTTCAAAACAAGAAAAAAAAGCTGAACACATGATTATGCTTTATAAAACATATGTTCGTAGTCCACTTGAATATTGCAATATGATATGGTACCCACACTATCAAAAGGATATTGCACAAATAGAGAGTGTACAAAGGTCCGTTTTACAGCTAGAATAGAAGAAGTTAAGGACCTAGACTACTGGGAAAGACTACAATCCTTAAAAACAATTATATAGTCTAGAAAGGAGAAGAGAACGCTACATGATAATTCAGGCATGGAACAGATAGAAGGAATAACAGAAAATATCATGGAACTAAAAAATATCAGAAAGAGCAAGCAGAGGTAGATTAATAGGCCCCAAAACTATACCAGGTAAAAATAAGGAAAAGCACACAGGGGACATTAATCCACTACGCACCAGCTGCGATAATGCCAGCGTCTATTCAATGCGTTGCCAGCTCATCTGAGGAATATATCAGGAGTGAGCGTAGATGTGTTTAAGAATAAGCTCGACAAATATCTAAACTGCATCCCAGACATCCAAGATTGGAAGATGCAAAATATACCGGAAGATGTACTAGCAACTCTATGGTAGACATTAGAGGCGCCTCACACTGAGGGACCTGGGGCAACCCGAACGAACTGTAAGGTCTGTAAGGTCTGTAAGGTCTCTCTCCAGCTACGCTTCGTGACATTTAGTATCTCAAATTTCCTTTTTTTTTTCCTCTGTTTCCCCGGCTTGGCAGTGCGTACGTCTTCCCTGACTTAGATAAAGTTTATTTTTACTCAGTATAGGGACTCACAGTCAGGTGGTTTGTAGTTACATACCCATGCCTTTGATAGGATTTATTTCGGTTTCCAGTAGGATAATTGACCCGTCACCAGGTATGTATTTCTCTCCTTTTTTCCCGAAAGTCGCTTTCGAACTTATTGCATTACAAGAATACTCGCAATCCCCTCCACTTTAAACATTCGTTATAAGTTATGACTCCTTACTACCCGACTTCCAATCTGAACATTTCGCCTTTTGAAATATTATAAATATTATCTCGTTACCCACTGATCACTCCTGTGTAAATGGTGTACTGATAAAACCTCTTTCACGGAGACTGGCGCAGTGTGCGAAAAAAACGGAATGCAAAGTCTGCACTTATACGAAATATCCGGATGTATTTGTCTTTTAACTTTGTAAACGGTATATTCAGAATGATTACGCAGAAATCTGAAAAATCCCTGTGATTAAAATTCAGGCTCGATAGCGTAATCAGATAATCAAATTTCTGGGTTACCTTTCCACGTACAAATATATCCAGAGACCTACATTATTAATACCCGAAGATGACTCTAAAGTGTTATATTTAAAGAATAAAGGTTTATTTCTACTTATATAATCCCGTCTACATCATCTAGGGCGAATATTCCTAAAATATCTAATTAATGGCCCTAATGTGTCTTTAAAAGATATTTCTAATTCTCTAGTATCCATCCATTTTACCCTCTAACGTCGCACTGAAATATCCTATGTGAATCAATAATTAATAGAATATCTTCCGTATCCCCAAAAAGCTTACTATGCGAGGCTTTGCCATTGGCCCTGGCAATCTAATTGTTATCCTTGGAAATTTCGACCGGTAGCGAATCCTTCACATCCTCGGTCGTGAAACTAAAACAGAAAATATATCTCCCCCTTTAAAAGCGTTGTAAGTGATCATGTTTTCACGCCCGGCCCTGATTGCTTTTTGTGTTTCGTAAGATAATTACGTTATTCTCCTGGGGAATGTACTCTTGAATATTATATATAGTGTCCCCGTTAATAGTGATACGTATATTTACATAACTCGCAGTGTTCGAAATATAGCCAGTTCCTGGCATATTCTCCCGAAAAATCAAATAGGTGTGAAATTTCACAGGTTTCCCACGGTCGTATCAGCGCCGCGCAAAACTCTGCGGAGTGATCATGTTTTCATGCCCGGCCCCGATTGGCTTCTGCGTTTCGTAAGATAATTGCGTTGTTCTTCCGGGGAATGTACTCTTGAATATTATATGTAGTGTCCTTGTTAATAGTGATACGTATATTTACTTAACTCGCAGTGTTCGAAATATAACCCGTTCCTGGCATATTCTCCCGAAAAATTCGTTATATCAACCAAGGCGATTGTTAACTTCTTGGGAATACACGCTCCAAATGCTTGATCGATTAATATAGATGATTCATTCGTTCCGATGATATACGTTTTATACTGATACAGCCTCATTCAAAGCAGACATGGGGTTATAGTGCGGGGTAACTCTGTTAATCCATAGTTTTGCCTTCTCCACGTTCAGCTGGTTCAACTCACCATTTACCCAAAATCCAGCTGTTATTAGCCATTTCTAACCTAATTCTCAAATCCACCGAATCTAGTAAATATACATGTCAATACTCGCTAGATCAAGGAGCAAGGGGGAGTGGGATTGTATGCCGACCGATTAGGAGCCATTATGACACTCGTTTCCCTCATGGCAGCGTCCTGGAAGGTATTAACCGTGAATGCTCTAATTTACCAAACGTCCCATTATCATCGTCATTAAACAATCCACTCCGTCCTAGCATAGTCATCGCAATGGGTTTTATATTTTTTAACAGTTTAATATACGATTGATAGTGAAATATCGGACAAGATTCCACCAACATCTCATTCAAGAATATGGATACGGATTTGAAAAGTGTTACTTATTCCGTTGAATAACGCTTCCCTACCTTCATCCGTATTCAAACGTGATACCCCGAAAAAAAGCTTCTGATTCGGGAACCTTCTTTAACGTTCATTGCATAGTATTCCCATCCTTTTTCTTTAGAGGAATAACCTGTAAATATCTCGAAAACTGATCGAGGACTATTAAAAGATATTTATAACCTTTGTTATAAGGGGCGAGTTTAGATATGTCAGCCAGATCACTGCTAACGGTGACCCGAGGTTTCGGGGATATCACCTTTCTTCGAATGAATTTCTTCAGTGTAACTTTATGTAAAGCATAAGAGGGTTGACTCTTTAGGTCATTTTTGACACCATCTCTAAATAACATATATATTTTGCTAAAACTGTCGGGGCATTCAACATTTTCGTATATCTTCTTCAATACCCACAGCTGCTTCTTAGTCACCACTGTTGATAAGTAATTTGATATTCTGTTTCACCCGTCATATTAGTCCTGAGCTGTAAGCTATCAGGTGGAGAGGAGCTGAAAGAAGAGGTTTTAAGCTACTTTCGTTGAGCGGCGGGAGAGTTCTACAATTCAGGCATAAAGAAGATGGTACACCGCATGCAAAAATGCATTGATCTCAACGGCGATTATGTAAAAAAATAGGAAAAAGTCTAAGCTTTCCAAAAATGTGTTATTCAATGCCAATAATCATGTTTTCATTGTGAAAAATCTTTTGAAACCTTCTTTTATGGACAACCCTCGTATATGTATATATAAGCGAACACCACAGGAAAATGATAATCAGAAATCCAAGCGCTTTCGTCTCTACTAAGTCTTTGTCAAGGAATGAATGAAATACAATTGGAGAGAAAGTTATCAGGTAAACAAGATCAAAAATACCAGATGGTTAATTATCAAAAGGGTAAAAGTTAAAGATATAATCCACGATTATCATCGGATATCACACGGTCACAAACCTAGACATCGATTTAACCCTAACAGAAACTACAAAGTATCCGTACAGTTCAAAACATATAAAAACTGAATATATTAATTTTGTTGCTTATATTTATCTACAACTTTTTTCATCAAGAAAGCATCAAGTTTAAATAAACCATGACTTAAATTTAGAACATTTCCATTATCAGACTTGATGAAACAAGATTCAATGATATTTCTTTTAACTGTGTCAATACATGGGATTAAGGCTCTTGCTTGACTCCAGTTAATTAGATGATTTAAATCTCTCATATGTACGAATAATGCATTCGATATTTGCCCAGTTCTCACAGAATATTGGTGCTCTTTAAGACGTTGTGAGAGAGATTTAACGGTCTGTCCGTAATAGACTTTATCACACTTTTTGCAAGGAATTTCATATATGCAGCCTGGAAGATCTTTAGGGGAATTTTTTATTACTTAACTCTTGACATTAATATTACTGAAAACAACATTTATGTTAAAAAAGCTTTAAATTCAAGAAATATTTAAAAACCTTTCATTATAGGGTAATTTTAGAATGTTAAGCTTACTAAATAATAACATTTCACGATTGCATTTTTTTTCAGATTTTGAAAATTGATGACGGAATGTGATTAATCAGTTTAATGTTACGTTTTTTCCCTTTCATTATTCTACCATTCATCTTGTTATGTGCAAACTGCTGCGATTGGGCGTTAAAAACCAGAAGTAAATTATTCATGATGAAAAACGGGGGGGAAAATATGGGAGATTACTGTTAAGTTGAGAAATATTATAAGAGGTCTGTGGTGGTGATTTGGTGATTCCTGGTGGCATTGCTTTATTGGGGCTGAGTTTTTGTGGCTATTTTGGTGTTGAATTATTTTTGGCTATGATTTTTGGTGGTGATCTGTGGTTTTACGAGCCAAAGAGGTGGTGATTGGGGTTCTTTTTGGTGTTATGGCTCTTGGGGGGGTAGCACAAGTGCATTGTGGTTTTAGGGGGTACTATAAAGGTGTTGTATTTTATGAGGTTATATTCACCAGTGGTTATATTTGGTGGCATATAATCATTATGCATAATTCTTGAATTGTGGTTTTCTGTGGTTTATATCCTGACTAGGATATTATCGGGGTTCTATATACATGTGGCAGTATCATAAATGAGTTACTTTGAGGTACATCGGTGGTCAAATAGCTTTGGATTTAGCCTGTCGGGGATATTTTATAAACTGGTGGTTTTTTTTTGTTTTTTATACACGTTTTCGAGGACAATTTTTTGGGTACCCTTGAGGTCACAACGAGGATGTCCTGAGGATAATTTTGGAGGAATGTTGTTCTATATTACCAGCAAAGATTTATTGAGGATTCCCATCAAGGATTTAACAAATGATTTTTAGGCCATTTGAAGGAATGATGATTTCCGAGTTTACGAGTCTGACTAGACAAGTTCATAGTGCAATTTGAGCACATGTTGTATACACAGGTGGCTTAATGCTGACAATGCTGTGATGAG
>NC_087211.1:32266234-32268734 GCF_015104395.2 Macrobrachium nipponense
CACAATCATAGACATGAACTTGTATAACAAATTTCTTATTGAAGCCTGGAGCTTGAAGTACTGGTCTTGAAGTTAAAATAACTTTTACCTTCTAAAAGGCTTCTTCACATTCGGGAGTCCAAATAAACTTAGCTTTAGGACTAGTTAAGTCTGTCAAGGGATACGTACTACTGCTGATAAATTTTGACAGAAAAATCGATAGAATCCCGGCATGCCCAAAAATATTTGAAGCTGTTTCCTAATATTAGGCGGGGTAGCCTTAAGGATGCCTCCTACATTAGCCTTTACTGGAGCGAGAATGGCTTTTCTAACTTCAAAATAAGATAACGCACAGTCTCCTTCCAAAAGTCACTCATCTCTAGGTTAACTGTTAGTCCTGCTTCTTGTAGTTTCTTGAAACCTTTCCCCAGAATCTTCAGATGTTCTTCCCATGTTGTAGAGTAAATGACTGTATCATTATGATATACACCTGCTCCTTCTATAGAACCTAGTAGTTGATCCGTCACTTGTTGGAGTGTTGCAGGTGCATTCATCATACCAAACGTCAGAACAGTATGCTGATACAGTCCAAAAGGAGTAATAAAAGCTGACAGCAACTTAGCATTTTCATGTAAAGGAATTTGATAATAACCTTTCAACAAGTCTATCTTGGAAACAAACATGCCTTGCCCAATATTATCAAGTAGCTAATCTATAAGAGGCAAGGGATAACTGCCAGCCACACTGAAGTAATTCAGTTCCCTATAATCAGTACACATCCTAAATGAGCCATCTGGTTTCTTCACTAATACACATGGAGAACTGTAGTGGCTTGAACTGGTTCTGCTAATTCATGCTACAACATATATACAACTTCTTTCTTCAAAACATCTCAATGATAAGGTGATAAGCGATAAGTTCTCTGCTTAAATAGTTTTTCATCTTCTTGGAACTTGATCTCATGCTTGGTCAGATCAGTACGCCTAGGTACATCTGCAAAAATTCCTGTGAAACTTCTAATCATTTCACTCAGTTCACCACTGACTTTAAAAACTGAACAAATTGTTTTATAAAAAGTGATTCCAGAATTGAAGTGTCTTAGAGGTTCACGCTTTAGCTGTAATTCAAAGATTTTGGTGTCAATATATATATATATATATATATATATATATTATATATATGTGTGTGTGTGTGTGTGTGTGTGTGTGTGTCTATCACATTACCGTGATTCATATACATATATCGAACTACAAATGTCCTTTAATATCTAATTCGCTCTACCTCGGAATTGATATATTTTCGTATATGCTTATCCGAGGGGGAATTTATTAAGCGATATTAGAATTGGCGATCGACAGGCGCGAACCAGCGACCTCCCAATTCCAGGACTGGCAGTGAAGCCTTAAACCACCCCGACATGATCGTGTGAAAAGGCGAAAACTAGTGTCGTTTAATGGCGTCCAAGTTTCGAGTGATGAAGAATTTTCGGACATCGATGTTAACGACGACGTAGACGATCCCGATTATGTGAGTAAGGATGATTCTTTATCTATGTCAGTGAATTCAGAAGAGAGCATTGATGATGGTGATGATGATGATAAAGAAAATAATGATTTTAGGTTTGTAGAGACAGGCTGTGCTTGTAGTAGACACGGGGGTAGACCTAGTGGTGGTCGTGGTGGTTATATAACAAAAATACAACCAGTAACTACAAAAACATCAGTAACAACAACAACAACAATATTAATAGTGGTAATAATATTATCAAATTAATAACATTGTTTTATATTCGTGTAGAATCAGAATAATACCCAACAAGGCATCACAAAAAGATAATATAATGTTAATAATAAAACAAATAATATACTGATAATATTAAAGAGAGAGAGAGAGAGACTGCTATAAAGATTGCTCATGTTTTCGTCCGTAAGCTTAAACATAGCGTATTGCATGCAATGAAAACTTAGTCATTGTAAGTAATAAGCATTACACACAATATTTAAAGATTATAAGTGATCAAAAGTTTAGGAGAAAACTGGAAAAATACCATAATTATAGCTTTAAAATAACTTCCCATTTTTTTCAAAAGAGGGGGTGGGGTTGAACTCAAATTTTTGTATGCATACTATTATATTTCAGATCGCAAATACTTTCTCTCATAAAAATTTCAATTTGTGTCTGAAAGATAAAGAAATTAGAGTAACATGAAGTTCCAAATCTTTGATGGCTAATATTCAAAGTTATTTTTGTTGGCGAGAGCCCTTATAATGCTGAACGCCTCATCACACACACACACACACACACACACATATATATAATAAGTAGCAAGAAGAAGGAACAGTTGTTTGGGAATATATATATATATATATATATATATATATATATATATTATATATATATATATATAGTATATATTATATATATATATATATATATATATATATATATATATATATATATATATATATAAGGCGAGATCCATCGGCAACGAGGGCCGGAAGGTACATGTAGATCGGGTGAC
>NC_087211.1:32271969-32284469 GCF_015104395.2 Macrobrachium nipponense
CACACATAAATACCATTTGTCATAAACTTGTCACATATTCAGTTTGACATTGTTTATATTCACAGATTATTTAAGCCCACAACATGAATCGTTTAGTACCCAATGATACCTTCTGGAAAATAAACTTTACAACCCAGTAGGACTCGCTACCTTCTTAAGCAACAAAGTTCTATAGTGACTCTTGGCCACTGAACCATCAAGAGAGGCATAAGTTAATGTTAGCTATGTTTGTACCATATCCTTTGTTGAATTCCATCATGACAAGCTCATTGGTAAGTTTGAAAGCATGTGGCCTAAAAAGGAAGTTTTTTATTTTTGTCTATATAGCTCTTTGGCACTTTTTCATTTTAAAACTCCCAAAATTAATTAATCCTCAAATATAGTTTAATAACCCAAATTCCACTATACAGCAAGAGTAACTGACTTTATAAGGAAAATTATAGGGGCTAGTAAGTGTTACGTTAATCTTGCAGGATTTAAACCTATTTAGCCTGGTTTAGAAGCAACGCTTGTTTAAGTGGTTGAATTATGTTTGCCTGTCGAAGTTAAAGGGTGGTTTTGTTTAGGAATCAAGTATCATCCCACCACTTCAACCATGAGAAGCTGATTGAATAATTTTTGTGTAAAGTCAACATATATCCTTGTTTATAAACCAGGTAGCGGTTCGAATCTCGCTGGTGGTGAAGCATTTATAGTGAATTAGATATCAAACAATATTGGAGTTTTAATATCACCGAGTCGGTAAAGACGCACTGAAGTCCTGATTTCTCATGTGTGCACTGATTCGTATTAATGTAAGGACGGCATTATTATCAACTAAAAATTACCATTTCGTTAACATATATGAAAATATATTAAGTCCTAGGTAAAGCGAATTGGATATTAAAGGACATTTGTAGCTTAATGCATGTATTTATGAATCACGGTGATGTAATAAAAATTTACATATTTTATATATATATATATATATATATATATATATATTATATATATGTGTGTGTGTGTGTGTGTGTGTGTATATATATATATATATATATATATATATATATATATATAATAATATATATATGTATATATATATGTATATCTATATATATATGTATATATATATATATATATATATATATATATGATATATAATTATATATGTATATATGATTATATATGTATATATGATTATATATATATATATATATATATATATATATATATATATATATATATATATATATATATATAGACCCCATAGACTCCAATCTCCCCTAATCCCCCCTCCCCCCTCCTGATAAGCTCATGTACGTACTGAGCCTAAAAGGGGCGGGGCGGCAACACCCCCAAACCCCCAAAAGGGGGCCTGGCTACCCTGACCCCAAATAGACTCCACTATTCTGGGAAGTGTGTCCACCCCTGACACCAAATCGACTCCACTTGTCTTATCAGCTCATATACGTAGATGAGGTGCAAAAGAGGTTGTGGCCACCCTTGACCCCAAATCGACTCCACATTATTGATGAGCTCATGCACGTCCATGAGGTCCAAAAGGGGTGGGGGCGTGGCCACCTGTGACGTCACGTAACTCTACGGGAATAAAAACCAGCCAATTTCAACCCCCCCCCCCAACCCCCCCACAAACTTGATCCCAAATTGACTCCACTTTTCTACCCCTGATTGACGCCACGTAACATTCTACGGGAATAAAACCATCCTTTCAACCCTTGACCCCACTTCCCTAACCCCCGTGATGTCACGTAACTCTACGGGAATAAAACCATCCTTTCAGCCCCCCGACCCCAAATTGACTCCCCTTTTCTAACCCCCGTGACGTCACGTAATTCTGCGGGAATATTATATATGCGCATCCCGAATATAGCCTCTCTCTCTCTCTCTCTCTCTGCTTAGATACTTGGAGTATCATGATAAAAGGATATTTGGCAGCTGATTTCAACCTCACGTAAGACATATATTTATCAATTTGATATCTCCCCCAACAACCGACAGGGATGGCGAATGATGAATCACGCACACACACACACACGAGCTGACTCCACACTCACGTGAGACATATATTTATCAGTCTTAATCTCGAGGGGGATGGTATACATGAATTAATATTGTATACAAAGTCAAATAAGAATACACTGGAAAAAGGTGTACAAAAGAATACACGGACATGATATACGTTCATTTTACGAAAATAATACACCATCGAGACACATTGCTAGTATATACGACCCTCCCCAGCTTGCCGATCGTGTGTGAAAGACAATTCATCTAATACATACAGTATGTGCATGTCACTAACGGTTGTATCCAACTTACTATTACCTTCAAGATTAGTATAATTATTATCAATATTATCACAAAACCTCTTTTCTATTCATTAACCACTTTCGAAGCCATGGCGAGAGAGTGCGTCCTAATAATCCAATGATTCAAGAGTTAAAGAGCCACCGAATCCGACAGTGCAGCTTCCACCCCCCCCCCCCCCCGACACTATGAGTCATTAAAGATGCTCCCTTTTATCACAACCACTGATTAAACAAGTTGTATCATGCTACCCCCAAGACTCCCACCTGAAGATATGAATCACGCTAAAGCCCGACCGACTTTCGAACTGTTATCTCTCTCTCTCTCTCTCTCTCTCTCTCTCTCTCTCTCTCTCTCTCTCTCTCACCAGCTACGCTTCGTGACATTCAGTATCTCAAATTTCCTTTTTTTCTTTTTCCTCTGTTTCCCCGGCTCGGCAGTGCGTACGTCTTCCCTGACTTAGATAAAGTTTATTTTTACTCAGTATAGGGACTCACAGTCAGGTGGCTTGTAGTTTTCATAACCCATGCCTTTGATAGGATTTTATTTTCGGTTTCAAGAAGGTAAAAAAGGAATACCTGACCCGTCACCAGTATGTATTTCTCTCCTTTTTTCCCGAAAGTCGCTTCCGAACTTATTGCATTACAAGAATACTCGCAATCCCCTCCACTTTAAACATTCGTTATAAGTTGACTTCTTACTACCCGACTTCCAATCTGAACATTTCGCCTTTTGAAATATTATAAATATTATCTCGTTACCCACTGATCACTCCTGTGTAAATGGTGTACTGATAAAACCTCTTTCACGGAGACTGGCGCGGTGAGCGAAAAAAACGGAATGTAAAGTCTGCACTTATACGAAACCGTCCGGATGTATTTGTCTTTTAACTTTGTAAACGGTATATTCAGAATGATTACGCAGAAATCTGAAAAATCCCTGTGATTAAAATTCAGGCTCGATAGCGTAACTGTCAAAGAAGATAATCAAATTTCTGGGTTACCTTTCCACGCACAAATATACCCAGAGACCTATATTATTAATACCCGAAGATGACTCTAAAGTGTTATATTTAAGGAATAAAGGTTTATTTCTAATTATATAAACCCGTCTACATCATCTAGGGCGAATATTCCTAAAATATCTAATTAATGGCCCTAATGTGTCTTTAAAAGAATTTCTAATTTCTCTGTATCCATCCACTTTACCCTCTAACGTCGCACTGAAATATCCATATCTGAATCAATAATTGAAATAGAATATTTTTTCTTTCCGTATCCCCAAAAAGCTTACTATGCGAGGCTTTGCCACTGGCCCTGGCAATCTAATTGTTATCCTTGGAAATTTCGACCGGTAGCGAATCCTTCACATCCTCGGTCATGAAACTAAAACAAAATATATCTCCCCCTTTAAAAGCGTTGTAAGTGATCATGTTTTCATGCCCGGCCCCGATTGCTTTCTGCGTTTCGTAAGATAATTACGTTATTCTCCTGGGGAATGTACTCTTGAATATTATATATAGTGTCCCCGTTAATAGTGATACGTATATTTACTTAACTCGCAGTGTTCGAAATATAACCCGTTCCTGGCATATTCTCCCGAAAAATTCTTTATATCAACCAAGGCGATTGTTAACTTCTTGGGAATACACGCTCCAAATGCCTGATCGATTAATATAGATGATTCATTCGTTCCGATGATATACGTTTTATACTGATACAGCCTCATTCAAAGCAGACATGGCGTTATAGTGCGGGGTAGCCCTGTTAATCCATAGTTTTACCTTCTCCACGTTCAGCTGGTTCAACTCACTATTTACATCTATACCCAAAATCCAGCTGTTTTTATCCATTTCTAACCTAATTCTCAAATCCACCGAATCTAGTAAATATACATGTCAATACTCGCTAGATCAAGGAGCAAGGGGGAGTGGGATTGTATGCCAACCGATTAGGAGCCATTATGACACTCGTTTCCCTCATGGCAGCGTCCTGGAAGGTATTAACCGTGAATGCTCTAATTTACCAAACGTCCCATTATCATCGTCATTAAACAATCCACTCCGTCCTAGCATAGTCATCGCAATGGGTTTTATATTTTTTAACAGTTTAATATACGATTGATAGTGAAATATCGGACAAGATTCCACCAACATCTCATTCAAGAATATGGATACGGATTTGAAAAGTGTTACTTATTCCGTTGAATAACGCTTCCCTACCTTCATCCGTATTCAAACGTGATATACTATACCCCGAAAAAAGCTTCTGATTCGGGAACCTTCTTTAACGTTCATTGCATAGTATTCCCATCCTTTTTCTTTAGAGGAATAACCTGTAAATATCTCGAAAACTGATCGAGGACTAGATATTTATAACCTTTGTTATAAGGGGCGAGTTTAGACATGTCAGCCAGATCACTGCTAACGGTGACCCGAGGTTTCGGGGATATCACCTTTCTTCGAATGAATTTCTTCAGTGTAACTTTATGTAAAGCATAAGAGGGTTGACTCTTTAGGTCATTTTTGACACCATCTCTAAATAACATATATATTTTGCTAAAACTGTCGGGGCATTCAACATTTTCGTATATCTTCTTCAATACCCACAGCTGCTTCTTAGTCACCACTGTTGATAAGTAATTTGATATTCTGTTTCACCCGTCATATTAGTCCTGAGCTGTAAGCTATCAGGTGGAGAGGAGCTGAAAGAAGAGGTTTTAAGCTACTTTCGTTGAGCGGCGGGAGAGTTCTACAATTCAGGCATAAAGAAGATGGTACACCGCATGCAAAAATGCATTGATCTCAACGGCGATTATGTAAAAAAATAGGAAAAAGTCTAAGCTTTCCAAAAATGTGTTATTCAATGCCAATAATCATGTTTTCATTGTGAAAAATCTTTTGGAACCTTCTTTTATGGACAACCCTCGTATATGTATATATAAGCGAACACACGGGAAAATTATAGTCAGAAATCCAAGCGCTTTCGTCTCTACTAAGTCATTGTCAAGGAATGAATGAAATATAACAGAAATTCCAAGGCGCTTTTCGTCTGCTACTAAGTCATTGTCAAAGGAATTGAATGAAATCATAGGTAAAATTGGAAGAGAAAGTTCAAAATCGGGTACCAAGATCAGGAAGATAGACCAATGAATTGGTTAAGTTGTCAAAAGGGTAAAAGAGTTAAAGATTTATAATCCACGATTATCATCGGATATCACACGGTCACAAACCTAGACATCGATTTAACCCTAACAGAAACTACAAAGTATCCGTACAGTTCAAAACATATAAAAACTGAATATATTAATTTTGTTGCTTATATTTATCTACAACTTTTTTCATCAAGAAAGCATCAAGTTTAAATAAACCATGACTTAAATTTAGAACATTTCCATTATCAGACTTGATGAAACAAGATTCAATGATATTTCTTTTAACTGTGTCAATACATGGGGATTAATGGCTTCTTGCTTGACTCCAGTTAATTAGATGATTTAAATCTCTCATATGTACGAATAATGCATTCGATATTTGCCCAGTTCTCACAGAATATTGGTGCTCTTTAAGACGTACCGTGAGAGATTTGATTAACGGTCGTTCCGAGTAATATGACTTTATCACACTTTTTGCAAAGGAAATTTCATATATGCAGCCTGGAAGATCTTTGGTGATTTTTTTTATTACTTAAACTCTTGACATTAATATTACTGAAAACAACATTTATGTTAAAAAGCTTTAAAATTCAAGAAATATTTAAAAACCTTTCATTATAGGGTAATTTTAGAATGTTAAGCTTACTAAATAATAACATTTCACGATTGCATTTTTTTCAGATTTTGAAAATTGATGACGGAATGTGATTAATCAGTTTAATGTTACGTTTTTTCCCTTTCATTATTCTACCATTCATCTTGTTATGTGCAAACTGCTGCGATTGGGCGTAAAAACCAGAAGTAATTATTTCATGATGAAAAACGGGGGGGAAAATATGGGAAATTACTGTTAAGTTGAGAAATATTATAAGAGGTCTGTGGTGGTGATTTGGTGATTCCTGGTGGCATTGCTTTATTGGGGCTGCTGAGTTTTTGTGGCTATTTTGGTGTTGAATTTTTTTGTGGCTATGATTTTTGGTGGTGATCTGTGGTTTTACGAGCCAAAGAGGTGGTGATTGGGGTTCTTTTTGGTGTTATGGCTCTTGGGGGGGTAGCACTAGTGCATTGTGGTTTTAGGGGGTACTATAAAGGTGTTGTATTTTATGAGGTTATATTCACCAGTGGTTATATTTGGTGGCATATAATCATTATGCATAATTCTTGAATTGTGGTTTTCTGTGGTTTATATCCTGACTAGGATATTATCGGGGTTCTATATACATGTGGCAGTATCATAAATGAGTTACTTTGAGGTACATCGGTGGTCAAATAGCTTTGGATTTAGCCTGTCGGGGATATTTTATAACTGGTGTTTTTTTGTTTTTTATACACGT
Organism: Macrobrachium nipponense; assembly: GCF_015104395.2. Lineage (NCBI taxonomy): Eukaryota > Metazoa > Arthropoda > Malacostraca > Decapoda > Palaemonidae > Macrobrachium > Macrobrachium nipponense. Next base: position 32,278,764 of record NC_087211.1, read on the forward strand.
TTTCGAGGACAATTTTTTGGGTACCCTTGAGGTCACAACGAGGATGTCCTGAGGATAATTTTGGAGGAATGTGGTTCTATATTACCAGCAAAGATTTATTGAGGATTCCCATCAAGGATTTAACAAATGATTTTCAGGCCATTTGAAGGAATGATGATTTCCGAGTTTACGAGTCTGACTAGACAAGTTCATAGTGCAATTTGAGCCCATGTTGTATACACAGGTGGCTTAATGCTGACAATGCTGTGATGAGACCGATTGTTGATATTTTCTTTTAGAGTTGATTACTCAGAGGTTTACACCGTTTTCAGGAATGTTGATGATGACATTCTATGGGGAAGATTTCAAGGGGTCAATTCGGGTCGATACTGATATGTTGCGGCAGCAATTTGCGTGGCAAAACATACTATGTTTTATATGGAAAAGCACTGAATGATATATTTTTTTCTCCTTATACATTTTGTAATGGGAAAAATTGAATTATTATTATTTTTTTTCCTACAAGGGAAACTTGTAATTGAGATTAAGCGTTTTCTTTATGGTAACTTTGCATAGGATTTCTATTATAGAAAGGAGGTAGAATTTATCTTGGGATACGTAAGATAGAAGGGATATTCAACATTATGTTTGATGGAGGTTAGCTGTTTATATAAACATTACAGGGGTTTTGCTGTATAGACATTATGGGGTTTTTGGTAGTATATTTGTCAGATACGGGATTAATAATGAGTGGTCAGTTAGTGAAAATAATTCTCCCAGTAAGCTTAGTAGGGGTCAGTAGATAAAGGTCATATTTTATTTTAGTGAAGAATTTTAGTCCTTAATAATTAACTATGAGCTTGGGTATATTAGTTCATGTAGATTTGCCAAAAAGTCAGTTAGAACCTATTAATGACAAAACACGGACACACGATGACTTTAGAGAATTCCCAACTTCATGCGAGGGTGACAACGAAAACAACTTAGGAGCTACAACACCAAAGGTCAGATCTTCATACGGGCGACGATGTTACAGGTCGCATTTGCATGGACGAGATGTCGTCGATGGGTAGTTTCAGGATACATTCTGGGACAAATCAAGAGTCTACAGTACTTCTACGAGGCGGGTGCAAGACGCACTTGCATGAGAGTCGCGGGATATTTCAAGTTGGCAACGAGGTGGGGGTTACAATTCCTTCATCGGAGGACGTTGAATCTACAGTTTAGCAACGAGGGTGTTAGGATACACCTACAGGGGTCGCAGACGCTTAACAATGGCACATGCAGATTCGTTTTGAGATGGTTCACGTGTTCAGCCGGGATCTACAGTTATTCAACAAAGGTGTTCGTGAAACACTTACATGGGACCACAAGGCGGTTAAAGTTCCACCTACACATGAGACGGTTACGGTTCCGCCGCTAGAGGATAATGATGGGGATGAATTCTTCTTTGGCGAAACTACAAGTTCCAGTGATTGCAGTTATAGTAGTTATAATGATAGTAGAAATATGTGTTATAGGAGCTATCTTGCAAATGAACAACTATATACTAGTAGCCATTGTGGTGTGCAGAGAGGGTGCACAAAGACAGAGGTGGCCGATGCCGCCATCTTAAGGCACTAGTAACAGTCTATATATATTAAATAGTCAGGTTGATAGCTTCGCTCTTGCAAGTTAGAGACAGATGAAAATGCTGGCTCCTCTAAGATGCTGATATGAAAAAACAAACAAGAAAGCTTACCGGTGCTGCACAATTGGGTCAATGACGTATTCCAAAGATCACGAGTTTTCATGTATGTAGCGTGCATGCCTCTGGTGCGTCAATTGGTGAGTGTGTGTGTGTTCGTAATGAACAGAAAATTACATATAATCTAGGGGAAAAGTTGCAGAGGGGGACTCACTGAATTTGATTGATAGAATGTGGAACAAGCCACAGAAGAGGCGCTATAAGTGGTGTTGCAGATCCGTTGGACAAGTACCGCAGAACGAGAAACTTTGAAAAAGTTAACATTTGAAGTGACAATCACTTGAGTTCTAGAGAAAAGGAAGTGAGGTGTGGCACACATTATTTATTGACGAACTTTAATGTTTTATGGTGTCATAATTGTAGTCTCTTTATTTCAGGTGATTCGAAGTCACCTTATGGGTGTTCTCTAGACTAATTTTGATTATTAATAAACTATGAATGTTTGGACACTTATGGGAAAAGGGGGTACTTGCTTAAATATGATTTTGAGAGGAATATGGTAGTTTAACGTTTCTTTTTGGGTCAGGTTTAATTAATTGTATTCCATTTTCATGTTAGCTAATTTTGGGAAATAAAAAGTATATTTTTGTAACCACAAGAGTTTACATTAGCCTACTTTGAAATTGATTTTCAGCCAACTCCAGAGATGGCGTTCAACAGAAAAAGGGTAGACTATGTTACCAGTTAGATGTTTTGTTTTCATTTGTTTAAACGAGTGTCATTTGACCTCGTTAGAGAATTTTTCCTCGTTAGATTATATATTAACTTATATATTATATAGATATATATATATATATTATATATATATCTATATCTCTATATATCTATATATCTATATATATCTATATATTCTATATATATATATATATATATTATATATATATATATATAGTATATATACATATATATACGTATATATATATATATATATATAGATATAGATATATATATATATATATATATTATATATATATATATATATATATATATATATTATATATATTTGGTCATTACACTTACCAATCAAAAAATAGTTACCTCACAACAGCCAGACACCTGAACCTTCATACAGATAACATACGACTGATTACTCTCAAGGTAACAGTGATCCCTTAAAAACTTATTAATCATGCAAGAAATCAGACTAAGTTCATTACAACAGGTGTGCGGTAATCATATATGAGATTAAATTAATTAAAGGGCATCGCTCCATCAACAACTTTAAAACACTAAGTATTTCCCTAGTTCTACTCACTTCAATAAAATTGAAGGTAAACAGCGCAATCACTACTCTATATTTCAACCTAAATAAAATCTTATCACTGGTGGTTAATAAATGAAACACTGTTATAAAAATTTTAAATGAAAATTCAAAATGTATAGGTAAAATTCAAAATTTCAGGGAAGTTTACTATTACTTTAATTAATTATTGAATTAATTATCAAGCAAAATTATATCAAAATTAATTTATGAAAATTAATTACTTAATAAAGAAATTGAATTATTCAAGTAAAATTCAAACTTAAGCAACAATGAAAATTGGAAAAAAAATCTTAAGTATATGCAAATTAATTCGCAAGTGTTAAATTAAATCAAATATGCAATACTAAATAATTGTGAATGCAAAAATAAGTAAACACAGGAAAATGTGGAAAAGTACTAAAATTGCAAAAAAACTAAGAAGACATTAACCACAAAGAACATGAAATAAACACTTAAAAAGAATTAAATACTAAATCACAAAAAACTTGCAATGTGTAAGAAACTAAATAATTTCACCCAACCACTGTAAATATTTTTTTAGTACACTTAAAACTCGTAATAATATTTTGCTTGTTACCAGATTTCCTTTTTGCCGCAGCTTCCAAATTCATTATGCTCTTTCACAGGTGCTGTTACAAAAACACATTTACACTGTCTGTTCATATTTCATAAACAACCACTATGCTATTAAGAAATTAAACAAATCTAGAATTTACAAGTGACCATGTAAGTACAAAATCTTGACGTTAATATAAAAATCAAAATTTCCCTCAGGAGAGAGAGAGAGAGAGAGAGAGAGAGAGAGAGAGAGAGAGAGAGAGAGAGAGAGAGAGCTTTAGCATCTCTTTGCAGCACGGTTATAAGTCTAATAATGAATCTCTTTTATGGGAAATACTGAGCAAGAAGAAATCTCGACCCCAAAATGGATGGGTGACTTCAAAACATTTTGGGACCTACACACTGCTGTAATTTTAATAACTCCCTTTCAAAACGAGAAAGAGAGAGAATATGGGATTACAACTATAAATAACCTTTATTATTACACGGTTTCAGAACATAAAATTCTCTTAACATGAAAGATGTAATTACTGAAATACAGTTGCAAGCATAGAGTGTCGTCATTTATGTGACAATGATGTCGCAGCAGTTTCTAGAACGGTCTTACACAACATTGCGCAATCATCATGTGGGTACAAGTAAGACAAAGGCAGGTCCAATACAGGACAGACTCAACAATAAAAAAAAAACTAAAATCACGTGCCTTCAACAAAGCTAGTTTCTCTCTCTCTCTCTTTTACTCTACGTTCTTTCTTAACTTTAAATTATGTTTTTTGTGAATTCTCAACATTCAATATTAAAACATATTAACCTCAAAGCTGAACTTTAATATGAAATCTTAAGATATTACAGACACTTTATAACATTACATACAATTATCCTGTTGCAAGCCCAAAGACTACCTTGTTAACCTTTGGTTACGATTTTTTATCAGCTGTATAAATGATAGCAGATTATAATCATACAACACTAAAATTTCTTCATTCCCAGGTCTGTTCACATACTTTTCAATGCTGTAAATAAGGCTAGACTTTCTTTCTCTACGATTGGATACACTTTCTGATGTTTTTCAGTTTCAAAGACATAAAACACACAGTATTACTTTCATCATCTTGAAGTAGGACAGCTCAAATTCCACAATCATAGACATCAACTTGTATAACAAATTTCTTATTGAAGCCTGGAGCTTGAAGTACTGGTCTTGAAGTTAAAATGGCTTTTACCTGCTAAAAGGATTCTTCACATTCTGGAGTCCAAATAAACTTAGCTTTAGGACTAGTTAAGTCTGTCAAGGGAGTTACGTACTACTGCTGAGAAATTTTGACAGGAAAATCGATAAAATCCCGGCATGCCCAAAAATATTTGAAGCTGTTTCCTAATATTAGGTGGGGTAGCCTTAAGGATGCCTCCTACATTAGCCTTTACTGGAGCGAGAAGGCCTTTTCTAACTTCAAAATAAGATACTGCACAGTCGCCTTCCAAAAGTCACTCTTCTGTAGGTTAACTGTTATTCCTGCTTCTTGTAGTTTCTTGAAACCTTTCCCCAGAATCTTCAGATGTTCTTCCCATGTTGTAGAGTAAATGACTATGTCATTATGATATACACCTGCTCCTTCTACAGAACCTAGTAGTTGATCCGTCACTTGTTGGAGTGTTGCAGGTGCATTCATCATACCAAACGTCATAACAATATGCTGATACAGTCCAAAAGGAGTCATAAAAGCTGACAGCAACTTGGCATTCTCATGTAAAGGAATTTGATAATAACCTTTCAACAAGTCTATCTTGGAAACAAACTTGGCTTGCCCAATATTATCAAGTAGCTAATCTATAAGAGGCAAGGGATAACTGCCAGCCACACTGAAGTAATTCAGTTCCCTATAATCAGTACACATCCTAAATGAGCCATCTGGTTTCTTCACTAATACACATGGAGAACTGTAGGGGCTTGAACTGGGTTTTGCTAATTCATGCTGCAACATATATACAACTTCTTTCTTCAAAACATCTCGATGATAAGGTGATAAGCCATAAGTTCTCTGCTTAAATCGTTTTTCATCTTCTTGGAACTTGATCTCATGCTTGGTCAGATCAGTACGCCTAGGTACATCTGCAAAAATTTCTGTGAAACTTCTAATCATTTCACTCAGTTCACCAA
>NC_087211.1:32290922-32295922 GCF_015104395.2 Macrobrachium nipponense
TAAGTCAAAGTGACAAAAACCCAAATCTCCCCACAAGGAAAACTAGTAAGTTATCATTCTACCCTCCTGACTAAGAATTCACTCCCAGAACCAGAATGTCAATCTTTTCATTGTATTAATCAGGTTAGAGAATCCTGTCTCTAATACCATGGAATAGAACCCATCTGTAATAAAGATAATAATGGATAAAAGATACACTTCACACATCGCTCTCTTCAAAGTAATTTAAGTAAAAGAATGTATTTCACACTTCTCTCTCTTTTCAAAGGTAACAGTTTTCTAAGTCTTACAAAATATGTGCCATACCTTTTAGATGGGGTTTTCTCTCCCGACACCTGGCATGTACCAAACTGACCTCTTTCTTCTCACCAAAAGGAATGTGACTTTCGCAAGTGCCCTGGTCAACTAGACCTGTAACATCCGTACAAACGAATGTACATGCTTGACAACAAGACAAGCAGTCTCTCGATTAAAATGCTTACATACCAAAGTCCTTCACTCAAGAAAGCTGCCCCTACAGCTCAGTCTGACTCCAAGCAAGACATGATATGTAATGCACTAACGTTACACACTTGTAAGATGGCTTGGCCACCTATGTCCTTTGTGCGCTCCTGTCGCACACCACATCAGCAACTAGTGCAAAATGTATCAATTTACCACATGACTTAGGGCTACTTCCGTTGCTGGAGCCCTTGTGCTTCGTCGAATGCACAAAAGTTTAAGAACTCCTAGCATACAAATTGTGATCAGTATAGCACCTAACATGATCATTAATATTGGTATTGCGTAACATTAACCAATGAAAGGCTCATCCTCGTCACTAAGATAAGCAGAACTCGACGAATAGTTGTAGACGCAGGTCGAGTGCGTAAACCAACTAGAAACAACTCAGCACACGCCATTATTCAGCGTCTGCGACACTCATGAGTGTATCCAACACCCTCTCATTGCGAAACTGTGGATTCAACGTTTTCTACTGAAGGAAATGTGGTCACCACCCCGTTGTCAAGGAAATATCCCGTGACTTCCATGCAAGTGCTATTCACACCCGCCTCATCGAAGATTGCAGACTCCTGATTTATCACAGAACGTATCCTGAGACGATATATGGAAGCATCTCATCCTTTGCAAAGGCAGTCCATAGAAACTCCATTCGTGTGTAGGCTTGACTCGACATCTGGTACTGTAAAACGAAGTCGTTTACATCGCCACCATCACGTAAAGTTGGGAATTCTCTAAAGTCATTGTGTGTCCATATTTAAAAGGTTTACATGGTCATAAAATAAATAAAGTCTTACTTTACCCCACAAATCCGTCATTAATTAATATACTCAATCTACTAGTCAAATATTAAAAATTCCTCACTAAACAGGATGTAATCTTTACCCACTGAATCCTCTCAAATAATCCTATATCTGACAAACACGCTATCAAAAGAGAACCCATAATGTCTTAACAGCAAAAACCCCTTTTATGGTTTATATAACTAACCTCCATAAAATATAATGTTGAACATCCCTTCTATCTAACTCAATACCGCGACAAATTATATCTCCTATCTAAAATAAAAATGCTATTTAGAGCTTAACCCCCACTACAACATCTCCCGTAAGAAAAGAAAAAAAAGAAAAAAGGAAAAAAATAAGTTAATAACAACAATAATAAGTGAACTTTCCCCCATTACACAGCGCACATAATTAAATATCTTTCCCAAAACGGAATGTGTACCGTCACGGAATTTGCTACCGCAGCAATCCCATCAACCAGAAACGACCGGAAAAGAATCCCCTTACATGATACATTCCCGTGGAATGCCATAATTAACATCTACGAGAGTAGTGCAAATCCCCGAGTAATCAATTCCAAAGGGAAAAATCCACAACCGGATTCATTACAACAACATTAGCAAAAAATCCACCTGCGAACACCTCAGGTGCTTCGAACTGCAGCATAGTCAGACTCGCAACGCCAGAAACTCATGATTATCAAATAAATGTTCTATACTGAAACCACATCAGCACATTTCACAAAACTATCTCCAGGACATGACCAAGGTGCTCCAAAATTATCTTGAAGACATAACTCTCCCAAACAATACTGCCCAATTATATAAAAAATTATCACCTATTCGGGATAAAAAAACTACGATAAACTTGCAATTCCATAATTATATACCGTGATCAGAATAGGCCAGCTCAATATTGGGTCTATGACAGGAAGAGGAAGAGAGTTGGTGGAGTTGATGAGGATAAAGAGAGTGGATATTTTGTGTGTGCAGGAAACTCAATGGAAGGGTAATAAAGCCAAAGAACTGGGGGATGGCTACAAGCTAATCTATAGTGGAGCAAATGAGCAGGGTAGGAATGGCGTTGGTGTAGTGTTGTCGGGGGAAATTAAGAATGCAGTGACGGAAGTGAGTAGAAAGAATGACTGCATATGAGAGTGAAGATATGTTATGGAGGGGAAACATTGAACATCATTAGCGCTTATGCTCCACAAGTGGGCTGCACAGAGGAAGAAAAGAGCCGTTTTTGGAACGAAATGAGTGGGGTAACGCAAGAACTGGAAGAGCAGGAGAGGACTGTAGTGGGGCAGACTTTAATGGACATATCGGAAATGAAAAGGATGTAATTGAACGTGTGCATGGAGGACATGGGATTGGGGAGAGAAACCCAGAAGGAGAGAGTATGTTCGACTTTGCCGTGTCCTTTGATATGGCAATAGTGAACACATTCTTCAAAAAGAAGTGGGAGCACTTGATAACATACAGGAGTGGCAGTAGATGCACACAAATAGATTACCTCCTTTACAATAGATCAAGGCTGGTGGAAGTTAGGAATTGTAAAGTTATCCCAGGTGACCACGTGGCCCCCCAACATAGGCTCCTTTGTATGGATTTAATGATGAAAAGAGAAAAGAAAACGAAAACTAATGGGGTAAAGAAAATCAAGTGGTATAAATTGTGAGGGAGGATAATGATAAGAAGAGAGAGTTCAGGAGAAGAGTGCTGGGAGAGGTTGATCTGGGAATTGAAGATGTGGGAGAATGGTGGAGGCATAATTCATCAGTGATTAGAAGACATGGAAAGGAGATACTAGGGAAACATCTGGAATAGTATGGGAGGAAAAGGAAAGCTGGTGGTGGGGAGAAGAGGTGGGGGAAGTGGTGAAGGGTAAAAGGGAGGCAAAGAAGAGATTTGAAGAGTCACAGCTGGAGGAGGACAGAGAAAGATAAGGAGAAAGAAACAAAGAAGTAAAAAGGGTAGTAGGTCAAGCTAAGGCAATGGCATATGAAGAGGTTTATAATGAACTGGAAACCAAGGAAGGGTTGAGTAATAAAAGAACAAAGGACATCACCCATATTAAGCAAATGAAAGATAGGAATGGTACGGTCATAAAAAAGGAAGAAGACATCCTGAAAAGATGGAAAGAGTATTTCGAACAACTGCTAAATGAAGAAAATGAAAGACTTGTAAGAGAGGATGGACAATTAAACATGGGAATGGTAATGTAGATATCTAGGGATGAAGTGATATGAGCTTTAAAAAGAATGAGGAATGGGAAGGCAACAGGACCTGACTTAATCCCAGTCGAAGTTTGGAAAGCCTTAGGAGAGGAAGGGGTAGACATCTTGTATGGTCTGATGGTAAAAATATTCGAACAGGAAGAGATACCAGAAGAAGGTAAAGGTTATGTCCAGGAATGCAGTAATTATAGAGGTATAAAACTAATGTCTCACACGTTAAAGATTTTGGAAAGAATAATAGATAGTAGGCTGAAAGAGGAAGTGAGAATAGGGAAGGAACAGTTAGGATTTATGAAGGGAAGCAGCACAACGGATGGAATATTTTGCATAAGGCAGCTGATGGAGAAATTCAGAGAAAAACAACGAGACCTGCATCTGGTATTCATAGACCTTGAAAAGGCCTATGACAGAGTGCCAAGGCAAGAAATATGGAGATGTTTGAGGGAGAAGATGGTGCCGGAAAAGTATGTCAGAATTTTTCAGGAGATGTACAGGAATGTGTATACTAGAGTGAGGAGCAGTGTTGGAGAGACGGATGAATTTGAGATAGGAGTTGGATTACACCAGGGGTTAGCACTTAGCCCATTCATCTTCAACATCGAGATGGATGTAATGACCAGGGATGCTAGAGAAGCAGTGCCATGGTGCATATTATACGCGGATGACATTGTGTTGTGTTCAGAGGGGAGGGAGGGGTTGGAGGGGAGGTTGGAGAGGTGGAGAGCAGCACTTGAGGAGAGAGGAATGAGAATAAGCAGATCAAAAACCGAATATATGTATTCCAGTATTGCTGAGGACGGTGGAAGTAGCATAAGATTGAGTGGGGAAGAAATAAAGAAAGTACAGAAGTTCAAGTACTTAGGGTCCGTATTAGAGGATAGTGGAAGCATGGACCAAGAGGTGAGACATCGAATTCAGGCAGGATGGAATAACTGGAGGTCTGCATCAGGGGTCCTCTGTGACAAGAAGGTCCCTCTGAAATTTAAGGAAAGTTCCATAGGACGGTGGTCAGACCAGCAATGTTATATGGAACAGAAACAGCAAGTATGAGGAAAACAGAGGAGAAGATAGATGTAGCAAAAATGAGAATGTTGAGATGGATGTCGGGAGTAACAAGGGTAGATAGGATTAGAAATGAGTATATAAGAGGATCGACAAAGGTAGTTGAAATATCGAAGAAAATACAGGAAGGAAGGCTTCGATAGTATGGACACCTGTTACGAAGGGAGGAACGTCATGTTGGAAGACATACAATGGAAATGGAAGTGCGGGGTAGAAGGAAGAAGGGAAGACCAAGAAATAGATGGCGTGATTGTGTAGGGGAAGATATGGTATTGAAAGGTATAAATGATAATGATAATGGAGACGACTCATTCGCAATGGCGACCCCATATAAAAATGGGTTTAAGCTAGGAAGAAGAAGAAGAAGAATATATATACATCCATCGACCTTATGCCAGGGTTTTTGTAGGTTC
>NC_087211.1:32308422-32323422 GCF_015104395.2 Macrobrachium nipponense
AGTTGCGATGTGAAACTTCTCGTACTGCAGGATACTGTAACCAGGTTCCATTAATCAGCCTGCAAGTGAAATTATACTTGTCACAAGGGCAAAGTAAATTCAGACTACATCCAAATACAGGGAGGGAAGAGAGCCATTTAGACCAGACTTAACCCACATGAATTCGCTGATATTTCGGAATTCAAAAGAGTCCGCTGTACAAACTTTTTTTATCCATGGCATTAACAATGAGTGAACCTATCCAGGTCTATGATGACTTGTAAAAATATCCGAATTATAAAAAATAAATAGATATACATACGAATCTCAAAGAAAATTCGATATTACTGGTATGTAAGTTTACTAGACAAAGAAGGGAAAACGGAGCTAATTGTAAGATTGCCAGGCAACATAAGAGTCAAAGAGAAGATTAATCATGATTCTTATGTGCCCTAACAAAAGTTTCATATTCAATTTTCTCGTGCGCATCCTCTGAGGTTAACTTTTAAAACATTATTAATAGAATAGGGAGATGCAACGAAAAAACCCACTATGTAACTAATTCTATATAAACTTTGGGTTTTTCAAGAAAATGTAACATTTCCCCATGAATGTTTTACTTGAATTGTAATAGGCTAATGTTGCAAGTAAATATTTCATATATACATATCTTGATACTTCTAAATGTCTAGAGGTTCAGAAAAAAAAATTAATTCATTTTGTTGTTATAGAAATTCTATTTGCTTATATTGTTCATTAATTTTAAAATGATTACAAGTCCTTAACTAATTGCATTACACACACGGATAAGAATATGTTATGTGGCCTGTCATGTGACCTATGAACCACATGTGAAGTTCATGAAACTAAGCATTTCCTTTCTCCAAGTTCAAATCTGCTTTTGCAAGCAGAGGGACGACACACACAGGATCGAAGCCTGTGTAAGCCAGATCTTATTGAGGTTAAAAGGAACAAATGCTGATACGGCAATGATGACGTCGTCACTTGGCAGGAGATTGCTCTCAGCCAGCTAAGAGTTACGTTACTTGCTGTAAGAGATACGACTTTAGTATTTTCAAATGATATTTTAGTGTTTTAATTCTCCACCCGCATGAGAAGAATGTCTGAAAAAAAAAAAAAAAACAACAGTACCAAAATTGAACAATATTAGTTTCATGTTGGCATTATGTTAAATAAATATTCCTTATTCAAACTATATGACAAAGGTTTCCATCAAATTCAATATATATTAGAGCCCTGTATAAAGATTCATATAGGATTATTCCATAGATAACATTTTTCACTTCTAGACTTCCTGACTTTAAAATCTCTTTTATTTTATTTATTTTATTTTTTGAGTTATTATTATTTTATTTATTTAGTTTAATTTTGTTTTTTTTATTTAATTTTTTTTTTTTTTTTTTTTTTTTTTTTTCATTTGAACTACGGAATATAAAATCACCGGGACAGACAATATGTCAGTAGGTTTTGGATATGTATTTGAACTTTTAGCTTATTTGTCATTACTAAAGCGTTAAGTTAGAGTTCAAATCTTTACGCATATATATTTTGGATATTTAATGGTTACGTTTTGCTTATTGATTTTATCGTGATTCCTTTTTTTTATTATAATTTGTAACCCTTCCGACTTCTTACGGAGTGTATTATATTGACTCCACTTGTCATCCATATTTATTTTATTTTTTTATATTTATATTTAATTTATATATATATTTTTTTTTAATATTTATTTGATAAATTTAATGGTTGGCTTGAATATGTGGAAAAGTGTTCTAGCGACGTACCGTATAAGGCTACTTGCGGCATCAATTCTATAGATACAAGATATATATGATAAAGGTATTTAAAACCGCGAGAACCGCTATAATCCGGTCGGATCCAATATCACGAGTTGTAACTCGTAAGACATTGACACTTCCTATTAATTATCCGTTATTCTACCAAACCGATTGACTCTGGGTGATAAAATATATTATTGGTTTTCTTAATGGATAGGAATTCACACAACGTGTTAAGGAGATTATTATTGATTTACACCACCCGAGTCAGATTATCATGTGTTGAATTCCATGTTTACTGATTTAGCACTCATAATATTATTCGTAACGCACTCAATTGCGGTGTTTGTTTTAGTGCTATTAATTCTATATAACGTGTCAAGGAACTATTACACTAAGAAGTGTTTTTATTTCCCTCTGTCAGACTCGTAATTCTGTTAATAATTCTACTATATTCTTTCAAGGATTGATTTGGCACAGGATAGGCCCTTAAACTGACAGGTGTCTTAGTGTATCCTTGTTTTCATGACGCGTGTTACAATTAGTTTATGTGCTTTTTATATCTGTAAGCATTGTAGGCCAGTAAAATAGTGATTTGGCTTCTGTGACATACTATGGAACCCTGGATGACGGAATGCAACCAGTTTATGACGATTGGTATGAAAGAGATTATTATTACTACCTGGTCGTTAGTCATCTGCTGTGTTCTTCGGGTTTCCTCGTCACAGACCTACATATAACTATTACATTGATTACTTCTCGATACACATACTTTAAATGTACTTTTGCTTTAGGGTTTCTGCTCAAAAGTGTTTATTGTTTTTTTGCTTAGCCACTGACCCTGTTTCCGTTTCGAAGTGTTTATTTTTGTTTGGTGTTTTATTGCTGCTGACCCTGTTTTCCGTTTCGAAGTGTTTATTGTTTGGGTTATGTCTGTTGACTCTTGCTTTGTCAGTTTGTAACAGTTCTGCGCTCCAACCCAGATATTCAATGCTCGCGATCTCTTGGGTTAAGGAATTTTCTTGTTTAGATACGGGTTTAACAATAGGTACGGATGTTTCTATATTTTTAGTCTAATTAATGGTTCTTTGCGGTATGGTGCGGGATTGCGGGATAATGCGTCAGCTATGATATTTGCTTTCCCAGGTAGATATCTTATCTTGGCTCCAAAGACCTGAATGATCATTTGTCACCGAGTTCCTTTTGGACTGTGATTAAGCCTTTCCTTTGAAAAAACTCGGTAAAGGACTCATGTTCAGTAAGGACTTTATCGAGGATAGCCATAGATTATGAAACTTAAAATGTACTAGTGTTAAAGATACCTAGCCCTTCCTTGCTATTACTGCATATTTTACTTTCAGAGGGCTTTAGTTTACTGTGAATAAAAAGCTATAGGAAAGAACTGTTTATCATATTACTGAAGTAATACCCTCTTACCCCTTGGTCTGAGGCGTCTGTTGCAATAAAAAAAAATTCCTTATTTAAATCAGGGATTTTTTAAGTTTAGGTAAGCTGCATTTTCCGCTTTTAAGATATCGAACGCCTGTGATGCTTTTTCAGACCATAATAAATCTACGTTCTTCTTCGTAAGATCTGTTAAAGGAGCTGTCATGATTGAAGAGTTACATATTATATACGATTGTAATACCCACTAAAGCGCGAAAGTGCTGTATCCCCTTTTTACGTTAATAAGTACCGGAAAGTTATGAATAGCCGACACCTTACCATGGACTACTTTTAAGACCTTGACCAGACACATAAAACCTAGATAAACATGTTCGGTTTTTAAAAAACTCTCATTTAGATATGTTACTCTAGATTATTTGTCTTTGTCTCTGTAGCACTAGCTCTACTTTATGTGAATGTACTTTCTAAGGTATTAGAAAAGATTACAAGATCATCCATATAGGCATGTAGGTTATCCCCTAAAAGTCTCCAAACACTATATTATAATTTTGGGCGCAACGTAAGCCGGAGGCATACGTAAAAAATTGATAATGTCCCCTGAGTGTGCTGAAAACGGTGTATGAGGTACAATCACTAGGTAATGGTATCAGGTAAAAAACTTTTAAGTAAGTCCAAGTTGGTGAAAAAAAAAAAAATTTATTCTAAGCTAAGAGATAAGATGTCGTCGGTACATGGCACTGGAAACTATCGAGTCGTTTCCTTGTTTAAGCGACAGTAATCTGCGCAGATACGCCAAGTCCGATCTTTTATGGCATGACGTTTGAGGGAAAGATTATATGGGCTTATTTGATTTCCTAATGACTCCTATTACTTTCATTTTTTCAACTTCGTCATTTATCTCTATTTTAAAATTTCATTGAGAATCTATACGAAGGTACGTAAATAGCTTTATGTTTGTCCTTAGGACCGTGTTTTGTTTCAATGACATCCGTTTTTCTCCCAGAGATCACTCGATAGTGGGAGAAACTTCCTGGTATTCAGGTAGAAGATAAAAAAAATTCTGCTGAATCACCTCTGCTTGAATGACTTTACGGATATACTTTAGATAGATTTATCAGAGAGATTCGTCCACGACTGGTTGGGCGTGATTAAAAATTAGCAACAATAAAAAATGCGATATTTATAACTTCCGTATCCACGATAGTATACTTTAGGGCTTTGTTCGCGGAAATCGTTATATTCAGAGTGTCGGGAAGGATTAAAAATTTCATTTCCCAGCAAAGTCTTTTTACACGCACTAAGACATTCGAGGGTGCATGCTTCTCGAGATTTTGCGTGCAAAGTACGACTGCGGTTGTGGGAGAATTCTGTGGGTCATTTTGAACAATGTTACGATTTATGAGACAAATGTATAGTTCCTTTATATAAGTTATATTTGATTAACTGTCTCATTTTTTGTTCAACGGATTTACTATGTTTGAAGGTTTATAGGATTTTCCTTTGATAAACACGCCTTATTTTGCAGGATGTAAGATAATATTTTTTGTATACCCCTAGATGGATCTTACAATTACACTACATACAGATCAATTGTTTTTTTTTATAAAAACTATAGAGGTATCTGTAAGCGCTCGCTTATCCGGACTTCTCGTTAGGGAAGTTCGAAACAACAGACGGTGAGTCCGTAAATAACAATATTGCGTGTACTAAAGAAATAAAACAACGATATTCTAATTTTTACGGCGCGTACAGTTGGGCTTAATCCCCCACCAGTATTTATTATAACTTATGTATTAAAAAAAAACGAAAACCTGCTCTGATTACTTATACGGTCGTGTGTTTCATAGGAAAAATCCTTTTAATTCAAAAAGATATTGGTATGAACAACATCGCTTTTCCCCACTCTGCTAGAGTCGCTTATTGTGTGGAATTTGCTATGCTTTGAACACTTCGGCAGTTTTTTGACTAACCTTGACCGCTTGACTAGGTGACACAGTAACAGAGTTGCTGTTTGATTCTGAAAGGCTACTGTTTCTATTTCTTCTTGTAATTAATTAGGATCCTCTCTTTATTACCATCGGCAAACGTATTGTGTGTTTTTAGCATTATGTTGCCGGTTACGTATAAAGCAATGAATGACGAACTATTAGGAACTGAGCGATTACTAATAAGACAAGTTATCACTACTGCCTACAATATTAACTGTTTGTACTTCATTCTTGCTAAAATTTGAATAGTGAGGGATCCATGGTCAGCGCATTTGTAGCCTGATGAAAGCGTTTTTTCTTTTACAGACATGTTATTCCTTGCAATCCAGCCATATTTTTAAAGTTGAGTTGAGTCATTGAGGTTCGATATTTTATATAACTCAAAAAACTCAAGGCTAAAACTGCGATCGGGACTTTGCAAAGGAGGCGCATTTATTGTCATGACCCGAAAATAGTGTTACCTCTAATTTTATATAGATTTGTACGGGTGTTCCAACTTGTGTTTTGTGTGTTTTTTCTAATCACTACGGTGCTTAACGACCCTATCCATGCATCTGATAAATACAGACGTCCACTGCGTAAACGCATATTCCATGTTTAATATGATTTGGTTACGTAAGGGATTAATAATCACCTAAAAATGATAAATTACATAGTATATGATTATGATATTTCAGTAGAACTTCTGGAAACAGACACTCAAAGATAAAAACTCGCAGTAGCGAAATCTCAATGATATAGATAATTTCTGTAAAAAAAGTAAGATTAAGAATGTCTCGTAACTTCAGCCACAGGAATAACGAAATTCGACCTGCCAAAGGAAACACTCAAAGTTACTCCAAATGAATAAAAATTGTACTTAGCTTGCTTTTGTGGGAAGTCACGGTGTTCCGATAACGACACACGGCCTTGGTCCTTCCTCTATTTAGCGGACGACCTGGTTTGGCCTCAGTTTCCCCCGTGCGCGTTGTTTCGATGATTCGAGCCCTTGAAAATCCGATGCTGCAGACGCGTTCGGTTTGTTTCTTGCAGTGCCGGAAAACGCTCACTAACGATGTTTTCTGAATGATTCTATTGAGAGACGAAGCTTCCGTTGCCGTATTGGAAAAGGACACGTCGGTTTTGTTTCTTGAAGTTATTCACTAACGATGATACTAAGTTGCTTGACGAATCTTGTTGTTTTCTGAAGTCGCTCACTAATGATGATACTAGGTTGCTTGAAGAATCTGCTGCTTTCGTCGTCGTTGACTTCATGATTTATTATTCTGTTTTTTCTTCGTAGGACGTTGTAGAGTTCTTCTGGTCCGCTGGCCACCAATTATTAGGGCTCTGCCTTGTATGATAAGGCGCCCTATGAGGTAATGTAGACTAGCGATAATCTATACGCTAAGTCGGTTGGTATTGCACTTCCATCTTCAATGGAGTGTCTGGGGTTTTGTAGATCACTTACGAAGTCGGTATTATCTTTACGACGATGTGTTAAACTCATGGTTCGGTGAGGTTCTTGTAGAAAACACAAGGTATAAAAATAGTATATTCTTCCGAAGTTTTACATGATGAAGATCAGGTATGATCGTACAAGTCTTCTATGACGATAGCTTGATCGCTTCTGCCAATGATGATGGCTAATCCTATTCCTCTACATGATAAAGCTTAGGTAAAGAGGTACAGGTCTTCTATGACGATAGCTAACTCTTTTCTGCAATGATGATGGCTAATCCTATTCCTCTACATGATAAAGCTTAGGTAAAGAGGATACAGGTCTTCTAATGACGATAGCTAACACTGTTCTGCCTGTCTACCATCTCTGTTACAAGTTATGAAGGAACAGACAGTAGTTCGAACATATGAAACATACTATCAGATGACATAGTTTCATACGAACACACAATCGAATGAGACACGCTACAGATCACGTAGGCCGTTTGAATAATATGTCGGGGTATTGTCTCAAGCAGGGAGCTTGGACTAATGTTTATAAAACAATTGAATGGACTACAGTGACGGCATGTTATCTTAGCCTACATACTTATTGTATACGTCATCTTTAGCGTCTCTAGTCTGATCACATTCCTGCAAGCAATTCCGGTTGACCTCTTTAGTTTTAGACTTTTATATTATATGGACTAACATTCCATATTTTTATTATGTAAACACTTACATATATATCTATAATTCTATATAGGTAATATATATATATATATATATATATATATATATATATATATTATATATATATATATATATAAATATCTATAATATCATATATGTTAATATGATATATATTATATATATATATATATATATTGTGACGGCTTTATGGCCAAGGTTTAGAGAATATACAGTTCTTCCATAGGTCACATAAAATAAGAAAGGTTTAATTTCAAAACAGAACAAAAATTAGCACTTTAATATTTAATAATGAAACAAGTTACATAATTACGTTAATACCTCTTACCGCATGAAACAAGAAACACTCAAACAATCCTGCACCGCACAAATAACAAAATAAATAACCCTTAATAAACTAAATTTTAAATATACGTTACGTTACCAGTTTCACAAAGGTTCACTCATTTATATAAACAGAACATTAATACATTACAAAAACTGAAGAATAAGAAGACAGCTACTCCAATAGGACACTAATCACAGTAGAGGACCAGGTTGAGACTATGTAGGAAATAGGTGGTCCGAAGAAAACTAAAAGAAGGCGGGGAAAACATAAGCACTCTGAAAACAGGACAACTAAAAATATAACTAGGGATCTTAAAAACAGGTACAGGAATGAACTGTACATTTCCACAAAAATGAAAATAGCTATACAAAATTAAGATTTCAATCTGGCAGATGGGTGACACCTCCCCCTTAGAGGACGAGCCCAACAGAGTGGCTCGTAGAAAAAGAGGCCAATAAGGCGAAGACGGACGATACTGTAGACTGGTAAAGGGGGTATCATGTTAAGGAGGCAGTCGCGATAAGGCATCTGCCATGATGTTCTCTGTTCCTCTGATGTGGCGGATCTGCAGAGGGAACTTCTGCAGATAGATGGACCAGCGTAGTAGACGTTGGTTTGTGGACTTCATCTTGTCGAGGAAGGTCAAGGGGTTGTGGTCGGTGAAGACTAGTACCTCAGCAGCACCTAGTAAGTAGCATTCATATTTTTGCAGGGCGAGTACCAAACTAAGTGCTTCCTTCTCAATGGGGCTGTAAGACTTTTGGTGATGCTTGAACTTAGTGGAGGTGTAGCTGACTGGGTGAAGTATACCGTCTGACTCTTGGAGTAGCACGCCCCTCCAGCTCCTGCATCACTAGCATCTATTTGAAGATAAAAGGCTTGTTAAAATCTGGGGATTTAAGAACAGGGTTGTTTATCAAAAAACAGTTTTAGGCTTCAAAAGAGGCTTGACATTCTTCAGTCCAAATGAATTTCACTTTGGGACTGGTTAGAGATGTTAAAGCATGCAACTGAAGAAAAGTTCTTACAGAATCTCCTGTAGTATGAGGCTAACCCTAAGAATCTTTGTAAGGACTTCTAGTGGTCGGAACAGGGTACTCCTAGAACAGCTTTCTACATTGGCAGTTTTTGGTCGAACATTACCATCCCCAACAATGTGGGCCCAAGTAGGTAACAGTAGCTTTACAGAAGACAGATTTTTTAAGATTTATGGTTAATCCAGCCTCTTCCAACCTACGGAACAAACACTCTAGCCTATTCAAATGTTCTTCCCAAGTTTGTCCAGTGACTATTATATCATCAAGGTAACAATAAACACCCTCCAAATCTTGGATGATGAAGTTTACAAGCGCTGAAAGGTAGATGGGGCGTTGGTAGGCAAAAGGCGGATGACCTCTTACTGAAAGAGTCCAAAGGGTGTAATGAAAGCAGATATTAACTTAGCTCTTTCAGTTAATCCTACCTGATAATAGCCCTTTAAGAGGTCTATCTTCGTTACAAACTTTGCTTGTCCTACTGAATCTATTAAATCATCAATGAGTGGCAAAGGGTAGGAATCTTTAATTGTGACATTGTTAATCTTTCTATAGTCTGTACAAAATCTGTAGCTACCGTCCTCTTTTGGAACTAGGATGCAAGGTGAAGCCCATGGTGATTTATTTACTCGGTCTTGCTAGACCATGCCGGAGAAGATATTCTACTTCCTCCTTCATTTTGTTCTTCTTCTCAGGACCCACACGATAGGACTGCTGACGAATGGGTGTTGTACCAGGAACCAGCTCGATGTCATGTAGCAGCAAATCACTTTTCCTGGGAAAATCATTAAAGAGTGTTGAATGGGCTAGAGATTACATTCTTTAAGTCTTGCGACTGCCCAGGAGAGAGGTGGCTCAAGAACAGATCCAGGTTATTTAGAACCTCTGTATTGGTTTGTGGCATGGAGGAAGCAATAGGTCTTCCAATGAATTTCCTCTCCTGGTGTGTTACCTTAAAATTAAGATTAAACAACAGTCTCACTAGAACCATTTCCAGTTTCCCTAGAGTGATATGCCTTTAGTAAATTAACATGAATGATCTGAGTGGGTTTTCTACGATCTGGAGTTTTGATAATGTAGGTATTATTGTTTACATTTTTTATGATTGGATAGGGCCCACAAACTTGGCTTTAAGAGGGGAACCAGGGACAGGAAGGTAGGCTACGACAAGGTCATTAGGTTTAAAGAAATTTTCTGACTTTACAAGCTTTATCATAGTTTCTCTTCATTAAGATCTGTTGATCCCTTAATTTTCTCCCCAGCAATTTCCTAACCTGCGTTAATGTGCTTTTAAGTTTATTCATATATTGTTGAATGGTTTGGCTAGACTCAGAAGGAGTGTTCAAAACCATTCCTCTTTAATTACTGAAAGAGGTCCTCTAACTGACCTCCCAAACAAACATCTCGTAGGGTGAAAAACCAAGGGACTCATGGGAACTTCCTGATAGCAAATAGAAGAAAAAATCAATGCCCTCATCCCACTCAAGTTGACTTTCAACATTAAAATTTCCTGAGCATACTCTTGAAAGTTTGGTGCCAACGCTCGAGGGCACCCTAGACTCTGGGTGATAGGCAGCAGACAAGGTTTGTTTGATAATTTATTTTTAGTTCTTTAAGTACCTGGACAAAAGGTCACTGGTGAAATTTGAACCTCGATCACTTTGTATTCCTTTGGGATACCGAAATTCGTGAAAACTTTAAGTAAAGGAATTAGCAATGTTCTTAGCAGCAAATGTTACGAAGAGGGATGGCAATAGGGTATCGGGTCGTAGGACATATTATAGTGAGCAAGTATTGATTACCTTTCTGTTTTTGGGGTAAAGGACCAACGTTATCATAATTATCTTACTAAAAGGTTCATCAGGGACTAAGATCGGTTGTAAATGGCCTGCCTTGGGTATTACCCTGGTTAGGTTTTCCTGATATCTGACATACATGACAAGTGCGAACAAAATTTGCTACATCCTTTTTTCATATTGGGCCAAAAGAAACAATTCAAAATCTACAATAGGTCTTATGAACTCCTAAATGTCCTCCATAGGCATCATGAGCTCATTTCCATTACAGAATTCCTAACAGAAAGAGGTAGCACAATTTGTCGCTTTTCACTCCAGGTGTCTTCACTAGATCTCTTAGGGGGACGGTAAAACCTCATTAACAAATCAGATTCAAAGTAAAAACATGGGGATTTGTTAATCTCACTTCTAGAAACCGCTTGGTCATGAAGCTTACTTAAGTGTTATCGTGCTTCTGAGCTTCAATAAGGTTATCTCGACTCATAACATTTCGTGCTTCGAAATTTACAGAAGTGACTTTAGATTCATCGAACTAGATTTTCTGGCTACGAGTGACAACACAAGAAGGATTTACAGAGCAATCTGGATCAGGTTCAAGGTTTTCAACCTACAGGTTTTTCCATTACAATGACATTGGGAACTACCAAACGTCCTGCAAGGTCATTAGCCAATAATAAAGTTACACCTTTTACTGGAAATTCAATATCTCTTATGCCTACCAGCACGTTACCCTTCTTTATAGGACAATCAAGATGAACATTAGCAAGGGGAACTTTAGATATTTGTGAAAGGTCTTTCACAGAGAACATGTTCATTAGTTACGTTAGCTTCAATATTTGGGAGAGCACTCCTCAAAAGTAAGCTTTGCGAAGCACCTGTGTCACGAAGTATCCTGACTTATACTTATCCCATCAGAGTTCAAAGATACAGTTCCATTAAAAGTAAAATCATCAAATAGATTTACAGGCTTTTCAGAATGGATATGGGAAACAGGCTTAATCTGACCATCTGTTTTACCTTTAACGTTAAGAAAAGGGTTAAATGGGTTCCGAAAAGGCAAGGAAGTTTTACATTTAGGATCTGGACAGTTTCTAATTGTGTGACCGTCCTTCTTACAATAACTACAACGTACATTAGACGCTTTTGCCGTATCAGTCAGAGTTTCAGAGTTTTTAACTGGAGATGGTTTTACATTCTGGTCGGTTCTCTTACTGTTGCCAAATTTATGTATTAAAAGAGTAAGTGTCTGCTAGAGAAGCTGCCTTAACAAGTCTTTCTTCCCTATCCTCTAAATACATCATAATGTTCAAAGGAAGCTTTCGTTTAAACTCTTCAAGTACAATCAAATTCTCTAACTCAGCAAAAGTACTTACTGCAACAGATTTTATCCATTTCCTAAACTCCCTTATTTCTCTGAAGCGAAATTCTACATAGGTTTGAGTTGTGAACTTAGTTTTGTTACGAAAGGTCTGACGATATCCCTCGACAGAGATTGAAAAAGCATCCAAAATTGCTTGTTTAACATTCTGGTAATCTGTAGTATTTTCGAGATGTCTACAAACTTTCGCAGCTTTCCCAGTTATTTCGGCCTTAATAGCCAAACCACTGATCGCGTGGCCAATCCAAATGCAAGGCAGTCTCTTCAAAAGTCTTAAAATAATCTTCAGGGTCATAATCTGTGAATGTGGGAACCAACTTAATGTTTTTTGCTAAATCAAAGGGTTTTTCCTGAGCTTCCAAAACCGAAATTTCATGTTCTTATTCTCTATGAAAGCTTTGCTTTTTCTTGTTCAAATCTAAGTGCTAACGACGCTTCATAGTCTAGTTTTTCTTTCTCTCTCTCTAAAGCTAACTGAAGTCTAGCTTTCTCCATCTCGAATTCTTAAATTTAAGTCTCGACATTTGTCTCTCAGATTCTAACCTTTTTTTTCTCTTCCTGCTTGTCTCTCCGATTCTAATTTCTGTGCGCAAGTTTCTCGCGTTCAAGGGAAATGCGCTCATATTCTAACTGCTGCTCGTGAGCTAGTACTGCTGGTTCACGAGTTAAATACTGTCTAGCTTCATTGCCTAGTTTACCCACACGCATATAATGCTCAAGAATCTGATTGCGAATTTCATTCTTCCGCATGCTACTCCTAGTTGCAATTGATAAATGAACTAGCTAACTCGAGAAGCTCTAGTTTCTTAGCATTTTGGATACTAGCTAACTCAGCAGAGGGATCCGCAGCAAACTTCTGAACGTTAAATGAGCCATGGTTAAAGTTAAAGAAAACTTCCTTTAGTAACAATTGAATTCCTGTTTACAATTATAATAGACTAACAACGTTCCTGCTGCCATTCAAGTAAATGCATTACAAACCACAATACAAAATTATGTTAGCGAGTTTATAGATTCCCGACAAAATTACACAACAAGCATTACAAGTAATAAGATTTTAGGGTTTAGGGAAAAGGGAAAAGGGAAAAGGGACAGTCCCGATTCGAAAGCAAAAGGTAATAAAGAACACGAGGGAGGGTTGAAAATAATTTTTACATTCCCGATTCAAGCTGATATGGAGGAACTAAGGAAATAACCCGTTGGTCCTAAACAAGCGTTATTTACTCCAAACAACTTGAATGACAACTTACAACTTTGTACGTCGGCGCAGAGAAAAAAATAAAGTAAATAAAGGTTTAAACGATTCCTCACCTATCGTCTAAACTACGCGATCCTGGTATCGTCCAACCCAGGGGAAATGACTGCACAAGTCGTAGTTGTAATTATAAAAGGACAAAATATGGATAAGAGCTTCCGGATAGCTCTCGTGAGTCTCTATGAGTTCGTTGACTCGGTGAGGGCGAAAATGAAAAATATAATACTGCGTTAGCATTACCCAAACGAGCAGCACCGTCTATAAACAATAATACGGAAAATGGTTTCACAGCGCGCACATATATATCAAACCCTAAGACAGGAGTCAGAATGTTTACAATAAATCTTGAGTGAAACTAAAAATATTGAACACTATTTGCGGCGACAATTGTCTAACTGAATGAATCCCCAATACGGTAAACAAGATAGCTCCCGGACAGGCCCCCAATTTATGTGACGGCTTTATGGCCAAGGTTTAGAGAATATACAGTTCTTCCATAGGTCACATAAAATAAGAAAGGTTTAATTTCAAAACAGAACAAAAATTAGCACTTTAATATTTGTTAATAATGAAACAAGTTACATAATTACGTTAATACCTCTTACCGCATGAAACAAGAAAACACTCAAACAATCCTGCACCGCACAAATAACAAAATAAATAACCCTTAATAAAACTAAATTTTAAATATACGTTACGTTACCAGTTTCACAAAGGTTCACTCAAATTATATAACAGAACATTAATACATTACAAAAACTGAAGAATAAGAAGACAGCTACTCCAATAGGACACTAATCACAGTAGAGGACCAGGTGAAACTAACTATGTAGGAAATAGGTGGTCCGAAGAAAACTAAAGAAGGCGGGGAAAACCAAAAGCACTCTGAAAACAGGACAACTAAAAAATATAACTAGGATCTTAAAAAAAAAAAAAAACAGGTACAGGAATGAACTGTAACATTTCCACAAAATGAAAATCATAGCTATACAAAATTAAGATTTCAATCTGGCAGATGGGTGACAATATATATATATATATATTATATATATATATATATATATATATATATATATATATATATATATATATATATATATTAAACAGGCGGAGGTTTCTCTAACCCAATCTATACAATGAAGGTAGGGGAAGCACACCAACAGGTCAAGGAACTCATATTTATTAAGTTGCAACGTTTCGAAGCCAACCAGCAGGCCTCATTTTCAAGCTAAAAAGTAACAATATCTAATAGTACAATAAAATTAAGCTACAATATTAAAATACACAATGTAAAGTACATAAAACAATCACAGTTAAAAACACAAATAAGGACCAACCGTTGAGTGTGAAGACAGAGGAAGGACTAACAAAAAACGTAAGCAGTTCACGAGAGGTAAAGAGGTGTAGACGTGGCATGGGTGTTCAGTGAGGGGACCAGTTTTTTAATAAACAAAGATTCATTAATTGTTAAAACCTTGTGATTGGAAGCTCTGCCCAAACCTGAAAGTCCTTGTACTGGATCGAATACCTACATTTATCGGTATGATCCCTTATGTTGGAAAATTCGGGATTCGAAAGCGTTAGTGCCAGTTTCTATAGCTGATAGCTCTATGACTGTCGATTCGGACCTTAAGTAACCTATGTGTCGATCCAATATAGATTCCTCGATTACATCGAGGACAAGTAAACTTGTAAATGACACATGAGGTCATCAATGGATCCAAACGGTCCTTGAAGTGAAAAGGCTACCGATATTCAGTGGGTTTGTAGGTATAATTTTGATTTTTCATGGCAGGGAGATGACCAGACATTAAAGCGTGGAGTTCCTTATATAAAGTTGTATTGTGAATAAAAGGAAGGCTAGCATAGAACGGTAATTTAGGAACGTGAGGAGTAGGATGACGTG
>NC_087211.1:32333422-32380630 GCF_015104395.2 Macrobrachium nipponense
TATATATATATATATATATATATATATATATATATATATATATATATATATATATACAGATATACACACACACACACACACACACAGATATATATATATATAATATATATATATATATATATATATATATATATATATATGTATATGTATATGTGTGATATATATATATATATATATATATATATATATATATATATATATATATATATATATATGTCTATCACATTACCGTGATTCATATACATATATCGAACTACAAATGTCCTTTAATATCTAATTCGCTCTACCTCGGAATTAATATATTTTCATATATGTTTAACTGAGGGGGAATTTATTAAGCGATAATAGAATTGGCGATCGACAGGCGCGAACCTTCGACCTCTCAATTCCAGGACTGGCAGTGAGCCCCAGACCACCCCGCCACCGCACTCGGGGTGGTCTGGGGCTTCACTGCCAGTCCTGGAATTGAGAGGTCGATGGTTCGCGTCTGTCGATCGCCAATTCTATTATCGCCTAATGAATTCCCCCTCGGTGAAACATATATGAAAATATATTAATTCCGAGGTAGAGCGAATTAGATATCAAAGGACATTTGTAGTTCGATATATATATGTATATATATATGCTATATATATATATATATATATATAGTATATATTATATATATATATATATATAAACTAAAAAAAAATCACCATAACGTAACTGGAAAATCTTCAAGTAATCAAAGTCCACAATTGTGGACTTTGATTACTTGAATATATATATATATATATATATATATATATATATATATATATATATATATATATATATATATATATGTATCCGAACTCCACCCTCTTTAAATTGTTATAAGGCTTTTTATAACGATATATAAGAGCAGCAAAGAAAATATATTTCTTCCCATATTCATTCTACTGACTAGGTGGATGAGGTAGTTGTAGAATAAGAGAACGCTTTTTGTCTTTTTCAGTATTCACTCGACGAAATAAAATACTCTAAAGTACTATGAATCCCAAACAATAAAGACAATTCGCGTTGCGTCTCCTGAGGAGAGCAATTATATCTCGGCCACATAAAGATGAAAAGAATGGAAAAACAAAACTCGAATTTTTTTTTTTACGTTCTGAACGATGGATTGGGTTCTGTTTGTATACGAATCAAGAGTGTTTGGCTTTGTTTATTTAGACCCAACGACACAAAGTCACTTGGGAGATGGGGAAAAGAATTCTCCTTTGTTTTAGGATTGACCCTTCGGGCTCCTGGTCGAGTTTTAAATCAACAAGGAAAATGTAGCACTAACAATTGTCTATAAAGACATTCAACAGCGACCAAATAACAAGATGATTAACAACTCTGCCGATCGCATCCAATAAAGTAATTCAAGTTTCTGATTTAAGTAAACTGTTTTCAGTTTTCTACGGGCTCATCTTTATAATGGAAAATGTAAGGTAAGGCTGAAAAATGATGATAGTAATTTTAGGAAAAGTGTCACTTTCATAAGTAAGTGAAGTACATGTTTCAGTCTGCTTACCAGAGCGATAAAAGTCTTTCAGCTATATAGTAGGCTTTTTAAAAATTCTCTTTCAGCTTCTTTACGAATGGAGTTCTGCCATTCAATAATCAATATTTACCACAAAGTTTAATTTAAAAAATTTTAAGGTATCATTTCGTATATACATTTCTGACTGTCTTTCCATCTGACTGCTGATATACTACTTAAAGCTTTTTTCTCATATCAATAATATTTTTCATTATCTTATTATGATTTACAGTGCATTATTACGTTTACAGTTCACTTTTACCAGAAGCAAAATTATGGTTTTCTAAGCTATGGTGACCTTCTGTGGATATGCTGTCTCTGCAAGTTAACAATCTTTGAACCTTGGGTCTCATGTAGGATAGAAGTGATAATTGTATCTGGAAACGGCATTGAAATCTTAAAATTGTGACCCAGCCTAAAATCACTAAAATCACAAACACACACACACACACACACACGCAATATATATATATATATATATATATATATATATATATATATATATATATATATATATATATATATAATATATATATATATAGTCTCGTTCCCTCAGTGAAAATGTGGGGATGTGATTTTCTGGCACTCCAAAAATGTCCTTGTATGGCAAAACGAGATTATTATTTACGAAAATATATGGCTGAATACCAATATTACTGAAGGGAGGAATTTATGTAAAACTCAAGAACTAAGTTTAAATGAACTATATTTACAATTAAATTACGTGAGCAGCAATGAAGGTGGTTGATTGCAGGTCCACCAGAACACGTGCTAGGAAATGACTCAGTCACAGAGATATGATTTGTGCAGAGTGGGTTATTTAAATAAGAGAGTCGTACACAGGAGTCTCCAAATTTCTTCTCACAACCAGGCCCAATAATTGTCTGCAAAAATATTGCATTTTAGCATCAGTACTAAGGCAATGGACACAAGGGAAATATTACGCGTTACTTTCTCTTAGTATTTCATATCAAAGCTCACTCACAGGAGCATAAAATGACTGGGAGCTTACACAGAAAGGAATACTATGTGGCTTGATTAACTAGGCGATGTTTAAATATCACTAGCATCACAAGGGGAATTAATCACAGCACTGAACCAAAATTGGGGAGTGAGAAGCTGAGCCAAGAATGGGGGTGGGGGAGTCACCTTGGAAAGAATGAAATGAAATACAGACAAAGATGAAAACAATTACTGGCTGCACCCGAAATTACTCTCTACAGTACCTGGAAATCTGTGGTCTTGTTGTCTTCTCATTTGCTGATCGATATGCACACTATGGATGGTAAAGGAACATTTGAGGGATCCCACCATGGAAGCAGGGGAGCAAAAGGGGGGAAGTGGTGTTCTACAGGTGAGAGGCATCTGGGACTTCTGAGACTTCTCTGGAAATTCTAAGAGCGAGCTGCAATTACCTTCTCCTTTTGAAATCTCTGGCATCAAGAGGCTCCACCTTCTTACAGGATACCCGTGGAGATTAATTCCAGGCAGCCAATAGGAATAGAGGAGATGGTTTAGAGAATGGAGGCCTTCATTTCAGAGGGTATTATTTTACTTGGTTCTGGCTTAAAATCATGAACAATCTGTTGTCTGTAAGCATCTTTCACCAGTGTGGAATCTCACGTAAGTGCTTAACAGCTGACAGACCAATTTATTAGCATTAGGGGTTAAAGAGGGGTGAAGGAGAGAAGGGTTTTCCCTACTCAGTGACTGGCTAACTAACATGACCAAACCATTTTCAAATTATTGCTGAATATGATGATACAGGTGAAAATTATACCTGGGAAAACTACCGCACGGCTTTACATATATGTATATATATATATATATATATATATATATATATATATATATATATATATATATATATATATATATATATATATATATATATATATATATATAAATGTGTGTGTGTGTGTATTTATTCTTATGTGCTGTTGCTTTCACAATGCATTTCATCCTCTCCATAACTGTATGAAGTGTTATAAAATTGTTTACAGTATTTTCAGATTCCTTATTTTGCTTAGAGTTAGTGTGTTCTAATAATGTATGCTAAGATTTCGCATAACATAATTTAAAAGTTAATAATAACGTAGAATGTGAGAAGAAAGAGAAAATGGCATTGTCTGTTCAAAGCAGGAAAATATCTGTCACCACTTGAGGCTACATGGTTCCAATTTTTTTTTTTAAACAATCATGTGATGCTCGTGACTTGTTTCAGACTTGTGTCTTTGTCGAGAAACCACGTGAAGATTGCATAATCTTTTGTCATCGTCTTTCGTAAGATTGTTCTGTTCTGCCTAATACCTTTCATTTCATATAAGTAGTTAGAGAGGTTTTTGTATTGAAAACTATCTAATATTACTGGTAAATTAACTCATATATCTCTCGATTTGTCAAAAAAGAATTCATTGACTCGTAAGTACTTTAATTTTGACGTGGAAAGGTTTGTGACATCACTCAAGGATAATCATATCTTATACTTTAAAAGACCTTTATTGTCTTAAATCATGTACTAATAAATGTTATTTATGATTGTAATCCCACCTTCTCTCAACTTATTGCTTTGAAAGAGAATTTTGATGATAATAGCTGGCTCTCATTCCTAAAATCGTTCGACCAACTATATTAGACGAGGTCCACTGACCGGTTTCCATATGAAGAGAGAGCAAATAAGTCATTCTGAGATTTGAAACCGTGGCATAAGGAGATCATTAGCTCCCTTTCTCTCTCTCTCTCGCTCTCGCTCTCTCCTCGCAAGAGAGATTTTTGATTTCACATTAACGTAAAGATTTTACACTTAGTGATTGGTCATTCGTAAATTCTAGATTTCATATTTCTTAGATTTATTTAATATTGCTTAGTGCTTTTTGTGGAATCTGAACAAACAATGTACAAGTGTCCAACGGCGCTTTTCTTGGAATATGGTGATTTTTTTTAATATGGTGAATTTTGAAGCTAACTGCAGCAGAAACATAATTGGTACCAAGGAAATACGTTATTACAAGTTTTAAGGTTGCAACTTAAAAAAATATTTACAGTGGTTTGGTGAAACTATTTCATTTTTTACATGTTGCAAATTTTAGTTCTGTGTTTATTTTTTTAGAAGTGATTTTTTGTGCATTTATCCATTTTTCTTATTGATGTGTATTATATATACATGCATATATATATATATATATTATATAGATATATATATATATATATATATATAATACATACGTATATAAATTTATATATATATATATATATATATATATATATATATATATATATATATATATATATATATGTATATATGTATATATGATATAGTAGATATATATATATATATATATATATATATATATATATATATATTTATATGATATATATACATATATATATATATATATATATATATATATATATATATATATATATATATATATATATATACATATATGCTTTGTTAGGTTTTTTGCAAAATTTGTATTTTCCAGATTTTTCTGTTTTCATTTACATTCACAATTTAAGTTAATTGTTTTCATTAATTAATCATTGCCTATTTAATTGAATTTAACATTTGTGAATTAATTTGCATTTACTTAGAATTCTTTTCTAGTTTATTGTTGTTTAGTTTTATTTTTGGAAATTTTTTTGAAAAGTTAATTTTGATTTAATATTACTAAGTAATTAATTCAAGAATTAATTAAACTTTGTGTTGTTTTCAAGTAACAGTAAATTTCCCTGGGATTGTTGGTTAAACTTATAAATTTTGAGTTTAATAATACATTTTTGTATTTAAAATTTTTCCAAGAGTTTTATTTTTTTACCATTATATTTAATTTTCTTTAGGTAGAAATATAGAGTGGTAAATGAGTTGTTTACCTTCAATTTAACTGTAGCGAGTTTGAACCAGGGAATTACTTAGACTTGTAAAATCAGGGAAATACCTAGACTTTTAAAAGTTATTGATGGAGTGATGACTTTTAATTAATTTAATTATATATAAGATTACCTCACACCTGTTTTAATGAACATAGTGTGATTTTCTGCAATATTGATAAGTTGTTTAAGTCTGGCTGTTGAGGTAATTATTTTGTGATCGGTAAGTGTAGTAATCAGATACTTGTCTCTTCAGCCCCATGTATTAATGGTGCCCAGAGACCCAGGAAAACAAATTACATTATCACTCTAGTTTATACTGGTGGTGTTTAAGATATATTTTGTTATGAGAGTGACCATATTGTTGTTTGATTTTGCATTTATTGTGTTGAATTGTTAGTTAGTAACTAAGTGAAAATGGCTCCATTCAATGTTCAGGAATTTTTAGCAGCCCCTTCCAACAAAGTGTTATCTGAAACCACTCTGACTAAGGCACAGTGTAGCGCTTTAGCAGTGGCATGTGGTGGTTATGTGTCTACTAGTATGGTAAGGACACAAATAAGATGTATTGCTATGGAATCATTGATAGACTCTGGTAGAAAAACTGATGAAGGTGAGTTAGAATTAGCTCAAGAGTTCCTGAATGTAGCACATGCTGATCTTATAAATAAATAAAAAGAAAAGAAAGAGAAAAGTGATGCAGAGTTAGAGCTTAGATGTATTGAAGCAGAAGAGAATTTGATTAAGCTGTAAATACAAGCTGAAAGAGAGAGACTGCAGGCTGAAATAGAGAGAACGCAAGCTGAAAAAGAAAGAATAGACAGGGAAAACAGGAAAGAAGAGAAAGAGAAGAAGAAAAAGCTACAGAGGAGGAAAGAGAAAGAGTAAGGCTTGAGAGGGAGATGGAATTGATAATAGCTAGATCCACATTACCTGTAACACTGTCTAACCCTAACCAAAGTAATCAAGACCCTGTATTTGATGTAGTAAGAATACAGAAGTTAATCCCTAAGTTTACTGAAGAAGCTCCAGATGATTTTTTTTGATAACTTTGAGAGTGGCTTCATGTATGGGATGGCCAGAAGATAAATGATCAGTTTTGTTACAAAGTGTCTTAATTGGTAAAGGGAGAAGTGCTTATCTAGCCTTTTATAACAGCTGATCAGTGTAAAAACTACAAGATACTTAAACACAGTGTGCTACAAGTTTACCAGATGACCCCAGAGTACTACAATGAAAGATTCAGAAATTTAAGAAAAGAGAGAAGGGAACCTTCTTAGATTATGCTTACAAAGTGAGAAGGTGTTTTAAATGTTGGTTACAAGCTGCTAAAGTTAAAACTTTAGATGAGTTAGAAGAATTACTTGTCCTTGAACAATATCTTAGGAGAATTCCTGAACATATAAGAGGCTATTTGAGAGAGAGAGAGAGAGAGGGGGGGGGGGGGCGTTAAGAAACTTGACAAACTGCTACACTGAGTGAAGATTACAGTATAATTAGTAGCAAATGCAATTACAATGTCAAGTACCAGAATCAACAACGCCTAGGTTTTAAGTCTCATCCAAATATCAGGAACAAATTTAATGGAAACCTACAAGTGATACTACCAAGAGTACACAAGGTAATACACCTGAGCAAGCTAAGGTGAATTTCTTCATCTAATTTTTCAGGACAGTTACAGAAACCTAACGTTGTCTGCTTCAAGTCTGGAAGAGCAGGACACTTCAGTCAAGAGTGTTACCGGAATCAACAGTTGTCAAAGCTAGTTGGTCAAGTAGTGAAAGGTGACCAAGTGAAACAAACTACGAAGACCAGTATGGGAAAGAATCAAACTCCAGAGAAGAATGAAACTAAACAAGCTGAATGTTTAGCAACCAATGGAAATGTAACTTCAAGCAGTCAGTGGCTTAGTAGTATGGAGGCTTTTAAGCCATATATCTATGAGGGTATGATGTCAACTCAAGGAGGGAGTGTGCAGGCACCAGTCAAGATATTATGTGATACAGAGAGTAACCATAGTGTGGTAGTACGTGGTGCTCACCCTCAGTTGGAGAAGAGTCTCACAGGAGATTCAATTATTTTGAAAGGTATAAGAGGAGAGTAACTCCTATATGCCGCTTACACCTGTCATGTGAATTGGTGACAGGGAATGTTGATTTTGCTGTAAAGGACTCACTGGCTGTGGAAGGTGTACATGTTCTCTTGGGGAATGAAGCCAGTTGTGTGCCATTTATTTATTGTCCTGTAGTGACAGACAAACCGTTGAGGATTATTCCTATGGTAGAGTTGAAGAAGAATAACCGCCACCTGTTTCCTAGTTGTGTAACTACCAGAAGTATGAAGAGCACTACGACTGCAAATGAAGAAACTGAGGATTTACAGACCCAAGAAGGATCAAGTGAAGGATCTTTGTGCTTAGAAGAATTGTTCCAGGGAAGTGATGTTTCCCCTAGTGCTGACCAATAAGAGATTCCCAAGAAGATGAAGAAGAAGAAGACAACGATGAAGAAGAAGAACCTGTTGTTCCTGAAGAGACTCCGAGTAGTCAAAGTTTTCCTGAAGACAGTAGTGAAACTACAGTTGCTGACTTAGCAGATATAGAGAATACAACCCTTGAAGTTGGTCAAGTGACAAGAGAGAAGCTAGTGGACTTGCAGAAGAAGGATGCATCATTAGCTGATTTGTTCTTTAAAGTTGTTGATCGAGAAGAGAAGCAACAAACTCCTACCTGTTATTATCTGAGGGAAGTTACGCTGATGAGGAAGTATAGACCTACAGATATACCAGGGGATGCTGTATGGGGCGAATATCATCAAAATTTGATTCCATATCCATTGAGGAAGCAAGTGGTAGCAGTAGCTCATGAGTTTGGACATATGGGAATCAGGAAGGCTGTGGAGAAGATCATGAAATATTTTCTCTGGTCTGGACTTCACAAAGATGTTAGCATATTCTCTCATGGATGTCATACCTGCCAGATAGCTGAAAAACCGAAAGAAACCATCCAGAAAGCCCCCCTACTAGCTATAGAAGTTAGAGAAGAACCCTTTAGCAAAGTGATTATATATATGGTTGGACCGCTGCTGAAGACAAAAAAGGGGAATGAGTATTTGTTAACATTAATGTGTCCTGTGACAAGATATTCAGAGGCGATCCCTGTTAGAAACATATCTGCCAAGATAGTTGCTGAAAAACTTGTGGAGTTTTCCTCAAAGTTTGGTATACCAGAAATAATAGAAAGTGATAGAGGAACAAACTTTACTTCCAAGTTGCTCCAGGATGTGATGAATTTGTTAGGAGTGAAACAACAGTTATCCACTGCTTATTATCCAGAAACTCAAGTTGCCTTGGAAAGGTTCCACCAGACATTGAAAAGTTTGCTGACAAAGTATTGTTGTAAGTCAGGAAGAGAATGGGATGTTGGTTTACCGTTAATGTTATTTGAAGTTAGGAGTGCTTATCAAGAAAGTATGGGATGTTCACCTAATGAGATGATATTTGGTAGAGAAGTGAGAGGATCATTGAAGATTCTTGCAGAAAATTGGGAAGGAAATCAAGAGAAAATCCAAGAAGAATATGTGAAGAACTTAAGGAAAAGGTTGAAAGAGATTAGAAAATTCTCTTTAGAAAATTTGAAAGTGAGTCAAGTGAAAATGAAAAGAAGATATGATGTTAGGACTAAGCTAAGAAGTCTTAGTGTTGGTCAAAAAGTGTTAGTGTTTTTACCTTTCAAGAGATTTCCCCTCACTAATAAATTTCAAGCTCCTTACAAGATAACTGAGAAGTTGAGTGATAGAACTTATGTGATTGAAACACCAGAAAGAAAACGATGACAAAGGAAGGTACATGTGAACCTCTTGAAACCATATTTCTCAGAAACTAAAACTGAAACTTTGTCAATAACACAAACAACTTCATCTACAGAGGACGATGATGGATACAAATTGGGAGCTGAAAACAAGATAAATAATTCTTCAATTTTGGAAAATTTGGACGATAAACTGAAACATCTGAGTGTTGAACAAGGTGAAGACGTAAGTGAAGTAATTAGGAGTTACCCAGAAATTTTTGCAGATGTACCTAGGCGTACTAATCTGACCAAGCATGAGATCAAGACTTAAGAAGATGGAAAACCATTCAAGCAACGAGCCTATCGCTTGTCACCTTATCATCGAGATGTTTTGAAGAAAGAAGTTGAGTATTTGCTGCAACATGGATTAGCAAAACCCAGTTCAAGGCACTTCAGCTCTCCCTGTGTGTTAATGAAGAAACTAGATGGTTCATTTAGGATGTGTACTGATTATAGGAAACTGAATTCCATCCGTGTGGCTGACAATTATCCTTTACCTCTTATAGATCAGTTACTTGATAATATTGGGGAAGCCAAATTTGTTTCCAAGATAGACTTGTTGAAAGGATATTTTCAAATTCCCTTAGATGAGAAAGCTAAGTTGCTGTCAGCTTTTATTACTTCTTTTGGACTGTATCAGTATACTGTTCTGCCGTTTGGTCTGATGAATGCACCTGCAACATTCCGAGTGATGGATCAACTGCTAGGATCTATAGTAGGAGTAGGTGTATACCTGGATGAAATAATGATTTACTCTAAAACATGGGAAGAACATCTGAAGCTTCTGAGGAAAGTTTTCAAGAAGCTACAAGAAGCAGGATTAACAGTCAAGCTAGAGAAGAGTTAGTTTGGAAAGGTAACTGTTCAGTATCTTGGGTTTGAAGTTGGGAAAGGACTTCTCGCTCCAGCAAATGCTAATGTAGAAGGTATCTGTAAGGCTACCCCACCTACTACCAGGAAACAGCTACAGAGATTTTTGGGATTCTGGCCAAATTTCTCAGCTGTAGTAGCTCCTTGACAGACCTAATTAGTCCCAACGCTAAGTTTGTTTGGACTTCACAGTGAGAAGGTAAAAGCCAGTTTAATTTCAAGACCAGTACTTCAAGCTCCAGGCTTCG
Organism: Macrobrachium nipponense; assembly: GCF_015104395.2. Taxonomy (NCBI): domain Eukaryota; kingdom Metazoa; phylum Arthropoda; class Malacostraca; order Decapoda; family Palaemonidae; genus Macrobrachium; species Macrobrachium nipponense. The sequence continues at coordinate 32,343,807 of NC_087211.1, forward strand.
AAAAGAAATTTGTGATACAAGTTGATGCTTCTGACTGTGGTGTTTGAGCTGTTCTACTTCAAGGAGATGAAAATTATATCCACCATCCCGTGTTCTTCATGTATTCAAAATTGAAAAATTATCAGAAAGTATACTCGACAATTGAGAGGGAAATTTTAGACTTAACCACAGCCTTGAAAAAGTTTGAAGTGTATGTGAACAGACGTACGAATGAAGAAATGTTAGTGTTGTCTGATCACAATCCCCTATCATTTATCCAGCGAATGAAAAATCATAATCAAAGACTGACCAGGTGGTCTTTGTGCTTGCAACAGTGTAATTTAAGAGAGCAACACATTAATGGCAAAAACAATGTAGTTGCTGATTATTTATCCCGTTACGAATCATTAGATTCAACACTGTGATAACCAATCTTTTGTGGGGAGGGTTATCTTATATGCTGTTACTTTCGTAATGCATATTTCCTCTCTATAACTATGAAATGTTGGAAAAGTGTTTGCAATAGTTTCAGATTCCTTATTTAGCTTAGAGTTGTAGTATGTTCTGATAATGTAGGTTCAGATTTCGCATAATATAATTTAAAAGTTAAGATAACACAGAATGTGAATAGAGAGAGAGATAGTTGTCCGTTCCAAGCTAGAAATTGTTGTCATCACATGAGATAAGGGAAACTTGAGTCTCCGTTTTGTTTTAATAACATGTCAATCTTACTCGCTTGAGTCTGTTTCGGACGTGTATGTCTTTGTTGAGAAGCCACATGAAGATTTCACCATATTCCTATAGGATTGCACCATCTTTTGTAAGATCGTTCTAGAATCTTCTGTTTAAGTATGCGTCATCTTTGGGAAGTGACATCATTGAGTTTTGTTTTCAAAATAATTAATTATTCCTTTCATATTAAAAAACTTTTATTGTCTTAAATCACATAATATTTGTAATTTGTGAATGTAATTCCAATTTCTTTTTAGATATTGTTTTGAAAGAGAATTTTTATGAAAGTAACTGTCTCTCAGCCCCAAAAAGTTTTGTGTGACGAAATACACTGTTAAGCTTCTGTAAAAAAGGAAGATTCATTCTGACTTAAGATCTCATTGCGTTTGGGTCTCCCTCTCTCTCTTCCGCACCATATTTATTTTACAATTAACGTAAAGATGTAGTACGTAGTTGTTGGTCACTCATATAAATTTCAGATTTTATATTTCTTAGAGTTATTTAGTATTATTTAGTGCTTATTGTGGAATCTGAACAAACATTGTACAAGTGTGCAACGGTGCCTTTTCTTTTTTGAAATATTGTGAATTGTGTAGTGAAATTTTGGAACTAGCTGCAGCAGAAACAATTGGTACCAAGGTAATGTGTTATCACAAGGTTTATTAGTTGCAACTAATAGTTACAGTGGTTTGGAGAATGATTTATATTTTTACACATTGTAAATTTTTATGTTTTGCGTTTGTTTCATTTGAAGTGAAATTTTTGTGCATTTATCCATCATTTTTTCTTATTGAAGTGACTCTTTGTGCATTTGTCCATTTTTTTTTATTGAAGTGTGTTTTTTTTTATATGCTCTGTATGATTAATGCTTTTTACAGTTTTGGTATTTTCCACATTTTTCTGTTTTCGTTTGCATTCACAATTTTATTAACTTAATTGTTTTCTGTTAATTAATCGTTGCATATTTAATTGAATTTAACACTTGTGAATTAATTTGCTTTTACTTAGAATTCTTTTCAAGTTTTAGTGTTGTTTAGCACTTGTAAATTAATTTCCAAATTTTAGTTATTACCTAACACTTTTGAGTTTGTATTGAATTAATTTTCTTGATTTTTGTGATGAATTAATTATGATTCAATTCTACTTAATTAATTCAAGAATTAATTAAACTTTGTGTTGTTTTCAAGTTACAGTATATTTCCCTGAGTTTGTGAATTTCACTTATAAATTTTTGAGTTTAATAATTTTTTTTTTTTATAAAATTTTTATAAGTGTTTTCTTTTTCACCAGTATATTTATGTTCAGGGATAAACATAGAGTGGTAATTGAGCTGTTTTCCTTCAATTTAGTTGAAGTGAGTTAGAAACAGGGAAGTACTTAGTCTTTTGAAATAACGGAAATACTTAGACTTTTAAAGTTGTTGATGGAGTGATGCCCTTTAATTAATTTAATTACATATAAGATTACCTCACACCTGATTTTCTGCAATACTGGTAAGTTGTTTAAGGGATCACTGTTGCCTTTAGAGTATTCAGTCGTATTTTACCTGTGATGAAGGTTCAGGTGTCTGGCTGTTGTGAGGTACTCATTTAAATATTGGTAAGTGTAGTAACCAGATACTTGGCACTTTGTCACAATATGCATAGGGGAACTTGTTGTAGGGTAATGGTTGATGGTTGTCTGGAGTACTACAAGGTGGAATACTGTCCCCTCTACTGTTTATTATGGTTATTGATTATGTTATGTCCAAGGTAATGCAAGGAATGAATAATGGCATTCAATGGAAAGGGACCAGAGATTATGTGATCTTGAATATGCAGATAATACAGTTCTAATTGCCTCTACAATGGTTGAAATGCAGGAAATGATTTATAGCTTAGTACTGGAGGGGAGAAAGGTTGGATTAGTGATCAACCAGAGAAAGACTGAGGTCATGGAGGTTCAGAGTGGTGATAAGATGAACCGCTTTATCGGAGGAGTAATATTACCCAACTCAGACACTTTCAAATATTTGCGAACCATTATTACCAGCAATGGATCACTAGTTACAGAATTCAAGGAGAGAATAGGGAGGGCAAAACAAGCAATTGCAGGCTAAAAAGTTTGTAGGTCAAATCAAATATCAGTTCACAGCAAAATCAAAATATACATTTCATTTGTAAGATCGATATTAACTTATGGGCATCAGTCATGTCATGGTACAGCACTGTAACAACTGATGTAGAATTTCTTGCCTCAGAATAAAGCACTGACAAGGATTTTGGGAATCAAATGACAGCAGCATATAACAAATGCGGCAATTCTTAAGGTGGCGGGTGCCCAATGTGAACGATATAGTTAGATTATCAAGATGGAGATGGATGTACCTGAATGGAAGCTGCTGGGCAGGAGAGGACGCTGTAGACCAACAGAAACGTAGCTGATGACAATGCGGAAGAAGGTTGGGTCTGAAAATTGGGTTGAGCTCAGAGAGATGGCACAGGAAAGAGACATATGACATGAATTCATTGAGGCCCTATGCATCCCAAGGGTACCAGAGGATTAAGCAATATATATATATATATATATATATATATATATATATATTATATATATATATAAATATGTGTGTAATCTATATTTTATAATATTACTATTATATATATATATATCTATATATAATATACCCAATTTTCAGATCCAACCTTCTTCCGCATTGTCATCAGCTACGTTTCTCTTGGTCTACAGCGTCCTCTCCTGCCCAGCAGCTTCCATTCAGGTACATCCATCTCCATCTTGATAATCTAACTATATCGTTCACATTGGGCACCCGCCACCTTACGAATTGTCGCATTTGTTATATGCTGCTGTCATTTGATTCCCAATATATATATATATGACCCAGGCTCTTTACATACAAAAACAGAAAATGAAGGCGGGGTTGCAGTTTGCTAATTAGGGCGGCGTGTTCTTTAAGCAAAAGAGACGACATAGACCTGCAGTCAGGGTTGGACTGGCCATCTGGAGATTCTAGATTTTGCAGATGGGCCGCCCAGTTTGACGCCGCTTGGGCTGGTCTTTAGTACGGAAAAAGGAGAGAACATAATAAAGGAAAATAATAATAATAATAATAATAATAATAATAATAATAATAATAATAATAATAATAATAAAATAGAATGAATGGAGGGACCTAAGACAGAATATGTTTCCTCCGATTCTCAAAAAAAAGAACTTTTAATAATTTGTTTTCAAGTAAAGCGTTTTTTTTTTATATTACTGCCTAATTATGAGCCCATTTTAGCGCCTCAGATATTTCTTCGCATATTTGAGCACACTACTCCACTTTCAAAATACCTGCAAACCAGTAGAATGGATATTCTTTCAGCTTACAGAATGGTCACAACAACACAAAATAATCTGGAGAGGATAAAAAGAGACTTTTAAGGTATTAAGGTTGCAGCAGTTACATTTGTACAATGGGCAAATGAGAAACTTCAAGATGAAAACCAGCTAGAGTGCCAAGTGAACTTCCACAAAAAAAGAGTAAAAATAAAGAAAATGATTTGCTGATCCTAATGAAAAACTGAATGATGTAGATAGGGCTTATGTTGTTGAAGTGCATAATCAGATACTAGACAAAGTTTCACAAGGCCTTCGTGACCGATTTCTCACACATGGTACTATTTACATTGACTTATCCTTTCTAGATTCAAAATATTTTGACCAGATGAAGAGTATTAATACAATGCAGTACAAGTCCTTATTTCAAGAGTTAAGTAAGTGTTTACTAAAATTTGACAGTAGGGCTACAGTGGAAAAGTTACAATCTGAGTTGAGGAGATTAGCTTCCCAGTGGGAAAAACTTAAACAAGTACCACTGGAAGATTATAATGTTAAGGGAGTGAGTGAGAACCATGGCAGTAGTTTTGGTGAAGAAGAGATCATTAACAACTGTTTACTTTGTAAATATTGTCCAATATGTTGCTATCAAATACTCAGTAGATATAACTTGTTGACTGATGCATATCATGTGATATGCTTAGCATATAAGTTCTTGCTCCTTCAGCCAGTTACACAGGTTACATGTGGGAGAAGTTTCTCCACCCAAAAATTCATCAAGAATCGTCTTAAGGAATACGCTCTCGCAAGAACATCTGCAGGGTTTTATGTTGATGGCAGTAGAGAGGGGTATTTCAATGACTCTTGATAATGATGTCATAATTGATAAGGTTGCTGAAAAGAGTTAAATGCTCAGAAAATTGCTGACATATTGAGAATTGTAAGGCACACTTACTTCTGTCTATTTTTTTTAATAGGTTACTTTTGTTACTATTAACAATAATATGTCCATTCACTACTTTTAATAAAAATTCTAAAAACAATTCAAATTTAATTAGGCACCCCACCCACCGAACTCCACAGCTGAATAGGCTCGCTTTGTTTGCCAGGTGGCGCTGCTTCAAAGACAAAACTCCAGGGTTGATTTAGAGTCCCAGTCCACCCCTACATGCAGTGACTGCGGCGGGACAACCCCACCCTTACATGGAGCAACCTGTCAATCAACAGTGGAGAGACAACCATTGCCTGCGAAATGGTTACTGGACGCGCTTTCCCCTATCCGCCAGAAGGCCTCAGAAGAAAAGCCTTCATGCTTGCCACAACCCGTCCCACCCATCAGGTGGTTAACCATGTGAATCATAGCAGATCAGTATATCTGGTGGAGGATGAAGAGAGAATGTATCCCATGTCAGACGTCAAAAATCACTACACGTCGAGAACAGGATAAGAGATAGTGGGATCCCTATCCTTCTCTGAGGAGTAGAGATACCTGTTCACCATCATAGACAGAAATACCAGGTGGCCCGAAGCAGTATCGATGTGACAATAGACAATGGAAAATTGTGTGAAAACCCTTATTGGATGGGTAGCATCATGGAGTCCCACAGGTCATCACAAGTGACAGGGAGCCAATTTCACATTTGCTCTTGCAGACATTTTGGGGACCACAATAACAAACATAATGTCCTACAACCTGGAAGAGAACGCCATCATCGTGAAGCTACAAAAGTTGTTAAAAGCATCATTCACCACCAGATGTCAAGGCAGGAGCTGGGGAAAGGAGTTACCGTGGTCCTACTGGGCCTAAGAACAACACAGCACGCAGCATTCAAAACGTCTCCACCAGAAGTCCTATATGGCCAAGTGATGACTGCCAGCTGATGTCTTTGAAGATCAAACAAGGCCAATAACCCCACCTGACAACCGGAAAGTGATAGAGAGGATAATACCAGCCAAGAGGTCCTACCACATGACCAGAAATGTGTACGTCACCAATGAGCTGCAGAATGCAAAATACGCATTCATTCAGGTAGATACACAAAGAAACCCCAATCTCACCAGCCTACTCAGGACCATACCACATCATCCAAAGATGACACAAGGTGTACCAGATGACAGTAGATGGCAGAACGTGGGCTTCCATTGATTGTCTGAAGCCAGTATATATACCAGACACTGACCTACAACCGTTGGCCTCTCCAAGGGAGATGGGGGTCGCGAGCGCTGTAGGGTCCACACATTTACCACACACACACCTTTATTGCACCAGCCAGTATTCCCACAACAACCCCACACACCAACGTGCAGACAAAAGGAACACAGCACCTGTCACGCAACTTTTGTACATATATATCTCCTTTATTATTATTGTCATATTAAATGTGTCTTCATCATCATAAGCATATGTATCTTAACTTCAGTCCTGTATTATGTACCGATTCATATGTATATTTCCATCTGCCAACAAATTCTAGTGATTGTTTTAAATCTCCGCTTCTACCTGCCTGATGTCAAGCGCTACATTTCAATCACCTAGGTGTTTGTTGTCTGAATAAATTAGTATGCTGTGAATTTGAACCATTACTCATACCCTAAGCTACAATGTAATAGTAACATGGCTATCCTAAAAAGATATTGGAATCTCTCTCTCTCTCTCTCTCTCTCTCTCTCTCTCTCTCTCTCTCTCTCTCTGTTACTTTTTGATAATCGAATATGTTCATTTCTTTCTTTATTTGCTGATTAGATGTGAAACTTTGATACTAGTAAAGAGTAATTCACCGTCATTAAGAGACTAATTTGTTCAGTCTTTCCCTCTCAAAAGATATCAAATTTTGGAACTGCCCTATCGAGAGACTCACCGATTTTGCAAATTCTGATCAGGATATTGCTTCAGGGCAAATGAGAAAACCTTCATATAGCACTCAATAAACATTTTCATGGATAATGAAAAATGTAAATCAACGGGAACGGAATTTGTTTTCGAAATGCTTGAACACAAAATATTTTCTGCGAATCATTTTATTTGTGAATTATAGGATATGAATAATGAATAGGCGATCTTTTGAATAATTTTACTAGCGCTCTCTATTACCTATAAAAAACATTTGGTTGGCTCAGGAGTGTCAGAATATTTTTGAAGTTGTTTCCATTTTTTACAAGGTTTATTATTAGCTTGTTTTTCTAGTATTTATAAATCCTTACAGTGGTCATATCTCCGTTTAATCAGAACTCAGATTATTATTGATTATCTTGAAATTAATATCTGCTGAGTAAGGAACATCACGGCTAATTGTCTCCTCTTTAGACGTGATCTGGATCGTATGCAGTTCTGAGTATACGGACCTTTACATACTAAAAATAATAATCCAAGGAATAACACCTACTTCTAAATACTTTTTTAGCAATAAGTATGCGTATGTTTGTGAAGAGCTATAGGTATATCCATCAACTAATATAAACACAGTCCTTTAAAGAAATATTAACAGTATCCATAGCATATTCATATCACAGACTATACGAATAATAATAATAATAATAATAATAATAATAATAATAATAATAATAATAATAATAATAACTTGACATATGCAGGAGCAAGATTAGTAGCAGAACTGATGGGAATTCGAACACCAACACCACCAGCACAACCAACCCAACAGAAACCAAAACAGCAACCTCCTTGGAAAAGGCGCCTGGAAAAGCAAATCATGGTGATGAGATCTGACTTGAGTAAACTGAAAGAGATGGCAGAAAAAAGGCTAAGAAGCAAGAAAACAAGGGAGGAACTCAACGAGAAATACAAAGTACAAGAGAGGGGATTAAACAACACAATAGAAGATGTAAAACAGAGGCTTAAGGCCAAAGCACATAGATCCAACGGTACATGAACAGGAATAAGGGATACCAACAGAACAAACTATTCGGAACCAACCAGAAAAGACTATACAGCCAACTAAGAGGGGAAGACAACCACCCAGAAATTCCTGAAGCCGAACCAAGTAAGAGACTCTGGGAAAACATATGGAGCAATCCGTATCACACAACAAACATGCAACATGGCTCCAGGAAGTCAAGGAGGAAGAAACAGGGAGAATAAACAAAGATTTTTACAGACATCACGACACAGTCAGACACCAACTAAAGAAAATGCCAAACTGGAAAGCCCAGGTCCGGATGAAAAGTCCACCTGGATACTGGCTCAAAAACTTCAAGGCCCTACACCCACGAATAGCAGAACAACTCCAGCATTGTATCTCAAATCACCAAGCACCCAAATGGATGACCACAGGAAGAACATCCTTAATACAAAAAAGACAAGAATAAGGGAAATATAGCCAGTAACTACAGGCCTATCACCTGCCTACCAATAATGTGGAAGTTACTAACAGGTATCATCAGTGAAAGGCTATACAAACTACCTAGAGGAGACAAACACCATCCCCCACCAACAGAAAGGCTGCAGAAGGAAGTGTAGGGGCACAAAAGACCAGCTCCTGATAGACAAAATGGTAATGAAGAACAGTAGGAGAAGGAAAACCAACCTAAGCATGGCATGGATAGACTATAAGAAAGCCTTCGACATGATACCACACACATGGCTAATAGAATGCCTGAAAATATATGGGGCAGAGGAAAATACCACACCATCAGCTTCCTCAAAAATACAATGCGCAACTGGAATACAATACGGTACAAGCTCTGGAATAAGACTAGCAGAGGTTAATATCAGGAGAGGGATCTTCCAGGGCGACTCACTGTCCCCACTACTCTTCGTAGTAGCCATGATTCCCATGACAAAAAGTACTACAGAAGATGGATGCCGGGTACCAACTCAAGAAAAGAGGCAACAGAATTAACCATCTGATGTTCATGGACGACATCAAGTTGTATGGTAAGAGCATCAAGGAAATAGATACCCTAATCCAGACTGTAAGGATTGTATCTGGGGACATCAGGATGGAGTTTGGAATAGAAAAATGTGCCTTAGTCAACATACAAAAAGGCAAAGTAACGAGAACTGAAGGGATAAAGCTACCAGATGGGAGCAACATCAAACACATAGATGAGACAGGATACAAATACCTGGGAATAATGGAAGGAGGAGATATAAAACACCAAGAGATGAAGGACACGATCAGGAAAGAATATATACAGAGACTCAAGGCGATACTCAAGTCAAAACTCAACGCCGGAAATATGATAAAGCCATAAACACATGGCAGTGCCAGTAATCAGATACAGCGCAGGAATAGTGGAATGGACGAAGGCAGAACTCCGCAGCATAGATCAGAAAACACCAGGAAACATATGACAATACACAAAGCACTACACCCAAGAGCAAATACGGACAGACTATACATAACACGAAAGGAAGGAGGGAGAGGACTACTAAGTATAGAGGACTGCGTCAACATCGAAAACAGAGCACTGGGGCAATATCTGAAAACCAGTGAAGACGAGTGGCTAAACAGTGCATGGGAAGAAGGACTAATAAAAGCAGACGAAGACCCAGAAATATACAGAGACAGAAGAAAGACAGAAAGAACAGAGGACTGGCACAACAAACCAATGCACGGACAATACATGAGACAGACCAAAGAAACTAGCCAGCGATGACAATTGGCAATGGCTACAGAGGGGAGAGCTAAAGAAGGAAACTGAAGGAATGATAACAGCGGCACAAGATCAGGCCCTAAGAACCAGATATGTTCAAAGTACGATAGACGGAAATAACATCTCTCCATATGTAGGAAGTGCAATACGAAAAGTGAAACCATAAACCACATAGCAAGTGAATGCCCGGCACTTGCACAGAACCAGTACAAAAAGAGGCATGATTCAGTAGCAAAAGCCCTCCACTGGAGCCTGTGCAAGAAACATCAGCTACCTTGCAGTAATAAGTGGTACGAGCACCAACCTGAAGGAGTGATAGAAAACGATGAGGCAAAAGATCCTCTGGGACTATGGTATCAGAACGGATAGGGTGATACGTGCAAACAGACCAGACGTGACGTTGATTGACAAGGTCAAGAAGAAAGTATCACTCATTGATGTCGCAATACCATGGGACACCAGAGTTGAAGAGAAAGAGAGGGAAAAATTGGATAAGTATCAAGATCTGAAAATAGAAATAAAGAAGGATATGGGATATGCCAGTGGAAATCGTACCCATAATCATAGGAGCACTAGGCCCGACGATCCCAAGATCCTTGAAAAGGAATCTAGAAAAACTAGAGGCTGAAGTAGCTCCAGGACTCATGCAGAAGAGTGTGATCCTAGAAACGGCACACATAGTAAGAAGAGTGATGGACTCCTAAGGAGGCAGGATGCAACCCGGAACCCCACACTATAAATACCACCCAGTCGAATTGGAGGACTGTGATAGAGCAAAAAAAAAAAAAAAAAAAAAAAAAATAATAATAATAATAATAATAATTGTCCAAATAATAAAGCATTTTATTCTAGGTAGGCCTCCAAATTTGCCAATGACTGCATCGTATTGCCGAAATACAGTGAAATGCCATGCTATTCCCATAGCAATCCTCTTTGTTCTATTAGCTTTGCAACACAGAGACAACTAACTACTCTTCAAAAACCGTGAGGCGAAGTTCTTTGTTTACTGATGTTCATTGATCAAAGGAATCCAGTTTGTTTCCGCTAATATGAGAATTGCTACCGTTTGTCACTCTGATTTCACGAACCGATTCATAGTTATCTAACCCTTATTGGTTTCTTCACGTGACGAAGATTCTACATTAACCGATCTTTATCAGCCACAAGTAATTTAGCACGGAAACCCGTTTTTCTTGAAGAATTAAAAAATCTAAAAGAATTACCTGAAAGCATAATATTTCCAGCAACAAAATTTTAGTTAGTGTTCTGATTTTGCTTTTTGCAAAACAGGTCAACGTTTTACTCCTATTTGTGGAGAAACAAACTCAACGAATCATCTAGATTTGGGGAAAGCCCAGCCGAATGTATCACGCCACCTCTGTGGATTGCAAGACTATGAAACAAACAGTTGAATACATCAGTCAAACTCGCAGAAAAAATGGGCATATCATAATGTCTGACGATTATACAAGAATAAGAACTGAAAAATAGCTACTCGCAATATTTTTTTATGTTTTTATTTTCTGCTTATTTCAAATGTATTCTCGTAACTTTCTTATTCGTTCATCATTTGGCTTTCCCCTCGCCTTATTTTCTATTAAGGGGAACTTATGGTTGCATTTTAGCTGTTCCATGTAGTACTACTTTACGTAAGTACCCCTGGTGAAAAAAGGTTTTTGAAAGGGGCGTTTTCTTATTTTTTACAACCAATTTTCTATTGCACCATGGGCACCGCCATTTTGTGTGGCTCATCTGTTATGCGTGACGTCATGTAGCAGTAGGCTCAGACAGGTGGAACTATTCCGAGGGAACAGCATCTTTAGATAATATCCTTTTTGGTTTGTATTTGTCAGCTGAAAATATATTATTGAAATGGTAAATAAAGAAGTACCCTGAAGTATGCACTAGTTAGGCATATACAGCCCTAAATTCTAAAACCCCATAAATTAAACTAGTTAAAAAGGACTAAGTGAAGGCCCTCATCAATTCATGGACACACACACACATACACACGTTTAGAAAACTGCCGTTGAGCCCATCACACCACGCACATGGCAATTGACAAGAATAAATTTCAATTCAAATGCATACAAGTGGAGGCACCATAGTGTAGATAGCGGTAGATAGCCGCCTTATCTTCGTTGATACTGTGGTCTGTTCAGAGGGAAATTATGTTCCCAAATCATATTATATAAATAAATTTCATAGCCATACCTAATACCCTGCTCCTAATGTCATCTTTTAAATCTGTTGGCAAGAAATGGTCCGAACAGACAATGGTTTGCGTTGTAGGTTGAAAGATTTTATGTTGACATCCTCCCTTCGAAGAGCCATCAGCCAGCGACTTTATTTTTCTTTATTTGACGGAATCCTGTGGAATGTTATGCCTTTTGGACACTTGCCGGAAGTATTGGCACAACCAGACGCCATACAAGGTGGCATAATTGACACTATTTGAATGACAATTAACCTAAAACACGAGGATAATACCGAGGACGAATACTTTACAATACGTGTGCTTCGCTGCTCTTGTTAATGAGGTAACCGCGGCACTACGTCATCGATACTAATCTGCCAGATGGCAACGTGGTCGAATCCAGAAATGGCGCTTTCCATTGAAGTACCTCGGCGCTACTTTGAAATTGAATTGTAAAACAATGGGATTACGCACAGATTTGAGCAATGGCTCATTTTTTAGCTTAAAAGTTTTGTTTGACGAAATTTAATGGCTATTAACCATAAGTTTCCCTTTAACAATCTATCAAGATATCTTTCTGGGTCTCTCATATTCATCTTTCCAATTCTTCTTCCTTGTCCTTTTTTATCCTCTTCTTCTATTATCCGTTTGCAGATGGAGTTCCGTCCAACAATAGATAGAGATCGTTAGACAGATGGTCAGAGTCAATATATGTCTTTGTAAATTTTTTAAGTGAGCGGCAGTTGGTCAGTAGGTGCGAAAATTGTCGACACCCCGTAAGCGAAGACGAAGGAGGAAAAGAATGGCAAATAGGAGACTTCCGAGGGCCATGGTGTCCGCTGATCAGCAAGAGTCACATTCCAGTGTAAATCGCTAGGGAGTGTTTCCTAATTGTCTTGCCACCTGTACCCTTTACCCAGCTTCTACCTGACCTGACCTTTTACCAATCCTTCAGGCGGGTCTACACTTATTTATCCCTTTCTGCTCTCAGACATTAATGACTTGCATAGTACTGGCTGACTATGATTTCTTTTTCAGCTACCTGTCAGGATTATACTCCCGAAGGAATATGAGACAATAGACCAGCCATATCACAACAAGAATATAATGCCCTGGTGTATAGAGAGATGATAGCTTCTTGCATGGTAGGGTGGCGGGAATGTGAAAGATTGCTAACTCTTTTGTGACCTTTGACATTCTACGTAATTTTACTTGGATTTGCCACTTACCAGTGATCAGAAGTAAGACCTTCATTGAACAATTAGGATAATCAACAATTACTTGTGATTATCCTACTCGTGTGTCCACTTAATATATATAATTCACTAAATGGGATCAGAAGAAACATACAGTACAGGAGCTAGCAACATAGCTCCATGTCACTCTCAGTTACTGTACTACTAAATGACATTCTCAAGACATTGTGTCACAATACTGCAGCAATGTACAACAAAGTCACACTAGTTAAAATCATAACATAAAAAAGGGAAGGCGATGCTTGGAAGGGAAAAATGTAGAACAGTCTTCACATTGGATTCTGAGAAAGCTTGACTGGATATGGCACTGACAATGACAACAAAGTGGCACTGTTGATCTACTGATGACACACACAATAGGCTCTCGCACTCGGATCTGTAAATCAGGAATCTTTGTAACACAGGACGAGTGGGTTGCCTGCTCGACTATCAGTCTGGCAGCCCGAGTTCACTCCTGGCTGGTGGCAGTGCAGAATCAGAGGAATTTATTTCGGGTGTTTAGAATTCATTTCACGATATGATAGTGTATACACACACACATACACACACACTTATATATATATATATAATATATATATATGTATATATATATATATATATATATATATATATATATATATATATATATATATATATATATTCACATATTAGGGTGGCGGGAATTTGAAAGATTGCTGGCTATTTTGTGTCCCTTGACATTATACATAATTTGCCTTGGATATGCCACTTACCAATGATCAGGAGAAGTAAGACCTTCATTGAACAATTAAGATAATCAATAATTACTTGGAATGCAAGGTACACATCGGGTGTCCACTTAATACATATATTCACCATAGGTGATCAGAAGAGATATACAGGAGTTAGCAACATAGCTCCATATCTCTCTCAGTTATTGTACTAAATGACAATAATAATAATAATAATGATAAATTAATAATAATAATAATGATAATAATAATATAAAACAAATAAAAAACCAGATGTATTTTATTTAATACATCATATTTATTTCTCACAAGTGAGGTGCGTAAGAGAAAGCCCTCACGATACATATATAACATTCATTAAATAGAATGGGGTTTTCGTTATTAACCAGCTTTTTTTATATTGCCTCGAATTTTCAAATTATTTCCTTCACTTCATTATTTAGGTTACTAATAGACACATTCAGGTAATGGGGTTCTTACATACTAATACAAATATTAACGTGCATGCGTTTTGTGGTGTATGAGGACGGAAAGGTAATATAGTTGCCAAAGACCTAGTTTTAAGTATTTACAAAAGACTATGGTAAAAATGAATAAAAAGATGTTAACAAAGGAAATTAAGTATCATAAGATGAAAATAAGTTATTATATACACATATTATACATAAATATATATTATTTACACATATGTTTAAATTATTGAATGGCATTGTGCGTTCCTGTCCGCGTATTCGCAGTCTTGTTCCACGCGGTTGAAGGGCTGCCTCCTATTCGAGGCAATGATCTTACTGCCTCGCGTTGGATGTTAAAGTTGGGGAGTTGCATGCTGACTGATTCTGCTATAAATAAACGATTATAGTTGCCTTCCTTGTGTGTGATTTTGGTATTAGTAATTAGTTCTTGTAAGGATGGTTTTTTACTGTGGGTGTCTACAAAATGCTGGTGAATGGCGCCTTGATTCCTATGGGCCTACATACGTCGTTCCAGTTAGGCGTTATTTTGTTATATGGCACTACGGGGGTGGTTCCTCTTTGCAGTATACCATGGATGGCTTTCTTTTCATCTTCGTGCTGTTTGTTGCATGGTATCTGATTGTGTACTACTATTTCCTTGTCCTTTTATCGTGTGCTGTCCCTATGTATCGGGTTACGAAAATCCTCTAATCTCTTTTTAACCACTTATTGGGACATGTCATCAGGGTAGCTGTTATTTTTGAGTGTCTGTAGCCTTCCACGTTGAACAGTGTGTTATAGCGTGTTTTATGTATGCATTTACTACGGATTATTTATATGCATCAGGGCATTCTCCACTTGCATTTAAACATCTCCCAGCATCTGCTGTTTTAGTGTATACGGTGATATTGTATTTGTTTTTGTTTTTTTGTTTGTCACAAGTATATCTAAGAAAGGAAGCATTTTCTTATCACCCTTTTCTACAGTAAAATTTAATGCTGAGTTTGCCCGGAGTTTATTTACCAGTTCATCTATGCCGTGGTTGCTCATTAATATATCTTCCTTAGATTCTAGGGTTTTGGTGTTCTTCAAACGTGACCTCTTCTGTGTGAGTCATGTATGTGTTTGCAAAATGTACCCCAAGGGGGAAACCCATTGTTACGCCGTCCTTTTGCCAATATATTTGGCCCTATGTGAGAGGAATGGAACTTCCTTTGTACATGCTTCTAGCATCTCTTTTTGAATCTTTTCGGGTAACGGTAATGATGGTTTCTCAGAACAGTATATCTTGTCCATTATGATTTGTATTATTCCATTCACTGGTACGTTGGCAAATAAGCTTTCGACGTCCGGGGAAGCCTTGTCTTCGTCGGGTGTGGTGTCTTGCAGCAGATCGATGAATTCTGTCGATGATTTTAGCGAGAACGTTGAAGGAACATACGGCGTTATAATTTCGTTCAATTTCTTTGCCACCTTTTACGTGGGGGATGTCATTTGGGATATTATGGGCAGTAGTGGGTTTCCCTATTTATGGATCTTGATTGTGCTGTAGCGGTATCCGGGTGCGAAGTCTCCGATGATTTTCGAAAAGCTTTCTGTTCTTTGTTCGCTTTTTCTGTTAGTCTCATAATTTTCTTTTTGAGGTAATTTGATGGGTCTTTTTTAAAAGACTGAAACTTATTCTCATCACTTAGTATATTATCCATTTTGGTGTTGAATTTATCTCCTTTGAGTATTATTATATTTTCGTTTTTTCTCAGTTCTTTTGTTACTTTTTTCAGCTGTGGACTGAGTATGCAGTTAAATTAGTTACCATGTGTTCTCTCCGCCTCATCCAGTAATTCTGTGATGCATTCTTGTTTGAGTTCGATTTTTCTTTCTTCTTTCAGTCGCAGCAGTTTATCGATTAATGCTTCTGTATTGATTCTCCTGGATTCTGGGTATGGTCTTCGTAAGTAATGGCAGTTCCGGCCTAGATTTAGTAACTGTTTTTGGCATCATTCAACTCTATTTCTGATAGGCTAATATACTCCGGTTTTTTCTCTTCGTTTCTCACAGGTCCACCATTTAATATCATGAGCTTGCTGTGTCTTGCACTGATTTTTTTCGAATGCTTTTCTATTTATCTTTCCACTTGTTGCCCAGCACATTGGGTCTTTATCGTATTATTACTAAATAATTCATCCCATTTTGTTGCCCTTTCTTCTTGCATTTTGGTGATCTTTTCTGCTGATCCTTCCATTCGTCGGCATAGGCATTTTCCCTCACCTCGTTTCCAACCTCAGCCATGCCAATCCAGTTTCTTTTAATACTTTTAGGGCATAATTGTTCACGGATATAACATTCATTTCATTGTTAACCAGCCTTTTTTTTTTGTTTTTTTATATTGCTTCATACTTTCTAATTATTTTCTTCATTGTTTAGGTTACTAATAGACAAATTCAGGTAATGGGGTTCTTCCATTTACTCCAGCATTTATACACGCGACAGCTGTTTAGTCAACCTATACGTATTGACGTTATCAAGCGTACTGATACAAACATGGACCTGCATGCGTTTTGTGACGTTATGACGACGGAAAGGTAATATAGTTGCCAAACACCTATATTTAAGTATCTATAAAAGACTGGAATACATTATATATATATATATATATATATATATATATATATATATATATATATATATATATATATGATTAAAAAAATCTCAGCAGATGCACGTGACTTCATTAAATAAGCGAATACCATAGGAAAATTATAGTCAGAAATCCAAGCGCTTTCGTCTTTACTAAGACATTGTCAAGGAACGAATGAAATACAATTGGAGAGAAAGTTATCAGGTAAACAACAACATCAAGAATACCAGATGGTTAATTGTCAAAAGGGTGAAAATAAAAGAGATAATCCAGGATTATTGGATATCACAAGGTCATAAACCTAAACATAGATTTAACCCTAACAGAAACCACAAAGTATCCGTACAGTTCAAAACATGTAAAAACTGAATATATTAATTTTGTTGCTTATATTTATATACAACTTTTTTCATTATGAAGGCATCAAGTTTAAATAAACTAAGACTTAAATTTAGAACATTTCCATTATTTGAATTTCCTTTTAACTGTGTCATTACATGGGATTAAGGCTCTTGCTTGATTCCAGTTAATAAGATGATCTAAATCTCTTATATGTACGAATAATGCATTCGATATTTGCCCAGTTCTCACAGAATATTGGTGCTGTTTGAGACGTTGTGAAAGAGATTTATCGGTTTGTCCGTAATAGACTTTATCACACTTTTTGCAAAGAATTTCACATATGCAGCCTGGAAGATCTTTAGGATAATTTTTTATTACTAAACTCTTGACATTGATATTATTGAAAACATCGTTTATGTTAAAAAGCTTTAAAATTCTAGGAATATCTAAAAACCTTTCATCATGGGGTAATTTTAGAATGTTATGCTTACTAAATTCAAGTTTTTCATTAGTTAAATAAAATGTTTTTCTACCTCTTTTCCAGTCACATCTACAAAAGTCCTTGGGTATTTAAGTTTCAATGCAATATCATAAATAGTTTTAATCTCAGCGCCAATAAACTGTGGGCTACAGACACATAAAGCCCTTAGGAACATCCCAGAAAAAAAACAGAGAATTTAACATTTTGATGGTGATTGCAGTAGTAATGAATAAAAGAGGCAATGTTAGTTGATTTCCGAAAGACTGAAAAGGTGAAATTTCTATAATTTCTTTGGACAGTTACATCAAGAAAATTCAAATTACAATTTCTTTCTTCATGTACAGTAAATTTTATAGAAGGGACTAAATTATTGAGATTATTAAGGAATTCCTAGGGATTTTTGTGAACTGGCCAAATAGAGAAAATATCATCCACATACCTAAACCATACAATTTTTGAGGGCAAAGTTATATATGAAATTCCTTGCAAAAAGTGTGATAAAGTCTATTATGGACAAACCGATAAATCTCTTTCACAACGTCTCAAACAGCACCAATATTCTGTGAGAACTGGGCAAATATCGAATGCATTATTCGTACATATGAGAGATTTAGATCATCCTATTAACTGGAGTCAAACAAGAGCCTTAATCCCATGTAATGACAAAGTTAAAAGGAATATCATAGAATCTTGTTTCATCAAGTCAAATAATGGTAATGTTTTAATTTTAAGTCTTAGTTTATTTAAACTTGATGCCTTCATAATGAAAAAAGTTGTAGATAAATATAAGAAAAAAATTAATATATTCAGTTTTTACATGTTTTGGACTGTACGGATACTTTGTAGTTTCTGTTTGGGTTAAATCTATGTTTAGGTTTGTGACTGTGTGATATCCAATAATCCTGGATTATCTCTTTCATTTTTACCCTTTTGACAATCAAGCATCTGGTATTCTTGAAGTTTGGGTTTTTTGTTACCTGCTAAACTTCTCTCCAATTTTATGTCGATTCGTTTCTTGAAATGTCCTAGCAAAAGACGAAAGCGCTTGCATTCTGGCTATCATTTCTGTGGTATTCGCATATATATATATATATATATATATATATATATATATATATATATATAGTATATATAAAGATATATGCCACGAAGGAAAAATAAAGGACGTGGAAACGTCGAAAGGTCTCGCAGTTACTCATTCGTTTATTTTTTCCTTCGTGGCATATATCTTTTTTTATGGATTTATCACGTTCCTAACTTTCGTGATTCAGTTATACATACATATATATATATATATATTATATATATATATATATATATATATATATATATATATATATGAATAAGTTTAGCACAAAGTAAATAAAACGTGATGCTATTTATAAATAAAGGTTTTTGCCACGAAGGAAAAAAATGAAAAAGCGGGATAGCAAGCACTTTCCGGTCTAGTTCGACCATTTATTCAGGCAAAAAAACCTCTATATATTATATAATATATATATATAATATCTATTATATATATATATATATATATATATAATCTAGATATATTCTATTATATAGCTAATATATATATAGGATATAGTATATATATGTATATATTAGATATACGTATAATATATATATATATATATATATATATATATATATATATATATATATATATATATATATATATATATATTTATTATATATTATATAGATATATATATATATATATATATTATATATATATATATATATACATAAAGCATAGTAAAATGCCAACTAATCGTAAGAAACCCATTAACTATTGGGTGTTTATTTAAATATAAAGAAAACACTGAGCCCTTGTCTGACTTTCAATGCGGTCTATTTATTTTCGTGTCCCAAATGTAGTTTTGGAAATTATGTCGGGCCTCACGTAGGCTTCTTAAAGTCTGCATTGAATGCCACAGAACATTCAAAGAAATGCAAATTTAATATAGAATACAAACACTTTAAAATCATTACACGGGCTTCTTCTCCTCAACAGCTTGCTGTCTTCGAATCGCTTTCCATAAAAATAATAGTTCCAAAATTAAACAACCAAATTGCCGCTACCCCTCTTTACCTGACATAACCATATTTACTTGTAACCTTTCTTCTTCTTCTAGTCACTCGTCTTCTTCCTTTCACTTGAGATGGTAATTTTCTTAGCACTATAGTATGTTTTCTGTGAATTTTAAATTTATATATATGTATGTATATATATATTATATATATATATATATATATATATATATATATATATATATGTATATATATATATAATATGTATATATATATGATATATATGTATATATATATACATATATATACATATACATATATATATATATATATATATATATATATATATATATATATATATATATATATATAATTCACTTTGTTGGAAATAAAGATGATGTATTAAAAAAAATACATCTTCCTGTTTCTTAATTTTTTGTTATTTTTTTTTAGTCTCTTACAAATGAACTACTATGAGATTCAGGGCCTCTGTAACACGGTTTTTTCGCAATAACTTTTTATTTATGCATTTCATAAATATAACGCTTATTCAGAATACACATTATATCTACACATAAATTTGACTGTATTCTGCATTACGTAGGTTGAATAAATTTGGTACTTATAATGTAAAAGTGACTTTTTTTGAAGACGGGCCAACTTACTCAGAGAAAAGGTATCGAACACACTCGTTACGTAACTTATGACAGCATTTCTTCCCTCTTTCTCGATGGATGATTGGCTATACGTAACGAAGGCTAGACCTCTGGCAACAATGACATAGAAATGTAAATACAAGCAAAGCAGTACACCTTTATGAACTCTGAAACCTCTCCACTGATAATTGTCATAATGAACAAACCAACAAAATATGTTAATAAATACAAAAACACTTCGATTATTAGTCTAACTCCAAAATAAGTTTCCTAAGAAATTACAGTCTACTTTATAGGTCACAATCAGATTGACAAGATGTAGGGAATAGTTGGTAATTTTCAAAAACATAGTAGACAAGCTTGATTTGATAACTGCTATATCCAATGTCAAGCAATTTTTATTTATTGGCTATCTACCTATTTACTAAAAAAAAAAAAAAAAATAGCCGTTACCGCATTTTGGCTTTGAATCTTCACCAATAATTATCGTCAGAATGATGACTTCATGAGGCTCCACCCACTTTGACCTCGTTATAATTCAGGATAACACTGAAGGCTATCATGGGCATTGTTGGATTAGAAAATTTAACTTCTGGCTATAAAACTCATTTCTCGAGTAGTTGCAAGAAGTGCTAAATGATTCTCAAGGATCCCAGCAGTTGGCCTAAACGTTTAATTCATGTATATTACTGCTATTGCTACAGTAGTATTACTACGCTAGCACAGATACCCCACCCACATCTATGTATCATTCCGCCATTCATAAAGTCTTTGTCATGGCCACGGGCTTTCTCTTGACTGTAAAAAGTTGCAAGTCGTAAGACAAATGCAGTTTTACAACCACGGGGAAAATTCCAAATCCTGTTAGCCATTATTGACTGCTATGGGTTTCAGAGCCGATGGAATAAGGTGAATGAGTGTCTGTCTAGTGTATGGCCGGGGCAACATTTCGTCAAATGTTGTTTACCTTGCTTAAGTAATGAATGTTTTTCGACTCTTGGCTCGTAATCATTGGCCATGGCATCGGCTGGATCATTTTTACTCTATAAAAATTAAAACTATCAGGTTTAGGTCATTGATAATGCTGCCAAAATTTGTGTGTGGTTGTAAAATATACATATGTCAACTTTCAGCTACATCCGATGCTTTGATAAGGAGCAAAGTCCAAAAAACCGTGTTACAGAGGCCCTGAATCTCATAGTAGTGTTAACTCTCTCTTGACCAGTGTGGGAATGCTTCTAAACGTCGAACAGTCAAACTCTCACTGTGGCGTGTGAACACCACACGAATGTACACAGATAAAACAAAGGCATGTGTTTTGTGTGATAATATGAAAGTAACGTTAAATAACATCGTTAAAATTACTGAACAGTTACATACGAGTCGACAAAATACAAAATGTTTGCGATATATTCGATTAGATATCAAACATGGAAACAGATCAATTGACAACAGACTGATCATACGACCTCGATATCCTTTGCTTTGGTTAAGGTTGGCTTAAATTGCAATTTCTTACCGTTTTTTCATAATCTCTCTCTCTCTCTCTCTCTCTCTCTCTCTCTCTCTCTCTCTCTCTCTCTCTCTCTCTCTCTCTCTCTCTCTCTCTCTCTCTCTCTCTCTCTCTCTCTGCCACACCCTTGTATCCTCCAGCATACAATTATTAACAATTAGTATGATGAACATGCAACTAGTAACATTCAAACAAATTAAGAGAAAGTTATACATTATATAATAACGAAGATTGTAAAAGCGAGGCCACATGAAAAAATAATAAAAATTCAAAGTAAACTTATGACATAAATGATCTCAAATGATGGCATTTTCAAAACCATGCTAAAATATGAATTCACCAGTTCATTCATTCATTGATAAATGTAAGTTACTACCATAATAACTATACATAAAATATATAAACTTTTGAGGTTACGATCTACATGAGTGTATTCATATAACTCGTTTGGTAGGTCAAATAGGGGTAGAGGTAATTATAATAGGTCTCGATGTAATCTTAGGATTTCTAACAACGTGGCTACAGGTGCAGGTGCAAGTTGAGGCATAGGACCAGACCCTGACGCATAAAACATATTCATGGTTGTGAATACTTGATCAGCCATAGTCCCATTTCAGGGCTTGGTCGACGGTCAGTTGACTTAAGGGATCGAAAGATGGATCACATCTATTGAAGCCCACTTAAACTCTAAAGAAAATAGTGATCTCGCTATCCAATTGCAAGAGTCTAAGTCATTTATTGCCTATACAAAAGGTGACGCTGGCTCATGGTTATGAACAATTTCGTTTCAGGGTTTAAAAAACTGGGATGACTTTAAGTGTACCTTAAGAAAGGTATACAGTACTGAGTCTGAGGTGGATGAAGTCCTAGCCTTGAGGAGCATCACTAATTGATCGTACCGCCCACATCGCAGATCAATTTAATGAGTGGCATTCAAAACTACTAAATTCCTTTTGGGTAAATGGTACCACTATGCAAACCACAGACGTGTGTCATTTAATGCAGCTTGCATTGGTGACTGGTGTGCTGCCAGACAAATATGTCTAAATGTTCAGATTTGGATCCAACAATCATATCTAGCATTGGAAATAATCAAGTAAAGCAGGCTACAACTGTAGCACAACAGGTTAATGCGGTTAGCTCCACAAATCAACAAATGAAATGTTTTAACTATAACTATAACCGTAATGACCACTATGAAAGTGTCAGTAGGACTAAATACTGCAATATTCACCATCAAAATAGAAATAAAAACCGACAGAATAATACCAATACCAGAAGTGGATCTACAGGTAACTATAATGAGAAATATTAGAAAAAGAAGAATCAGGGACAGTAATATTAAAACAACCATCAAGGTAAAGCTCAGAAGAACTCCAATTTATTTTCCCCCCTCTTTATATATAACTCTAATCTGTCAAAAAATATTGTTGTCAAAAGAGATCATGGCAAAACGGTTAAAACTTACAAGCCATAAGGAGTTGGTGTTAGGGTTTATGTTTATATAAAAATTAATGTTAGAAAAGGATTAAACTATAAATTAACCCCATTTCAAGTTATTGAATTGTTGTTAGCCAGCAGGTTGAAAGTTAGAAATTTGATTAACCCAAGTTCATGCATTGTTTCATTGTACCCTAATTTATCTATATTATCATATATATATAGATATATATATATATATATATATATATTATAATATATATATATATATATATATATATATATATATGCATATATATGTTCTGGTGGAACACGAGAAATAAAGTCAACCTTGTAATAGCACTCGTAGAAAATAATCTGATAATTTGGAAAATGCAAAAATAATTATGATAAAAACTAATATATATATATATATATATATATATATATATATATATATATATATATATATATATATATATATTTTAGTTTTTTCAAAATTATTTTTGCATTTTCCAAATTATCAGATTATTTTCTACGAATGCTATTACAAGGTTACTTTATTTCTCGTGTTCCACCAGAAGCTTGTTTATCTCTTCATAATTATTTGTATTGCGGGCACGATTTCGTATCCATGGAGAGGTCCCAACTTCAAGTTAGAACCTGGGACAATCATAGAGAAAAATATAAAATTTTATTAGTACACTAAGACTGGTAAAGGAAGTGACTTTGGACGTTATTTTCATGATTGAAGTTAATATGCTTACACTGAAAAAGACTTGGTTTTATTGCAGGAAAACTTAGGAGCCATGTGGAAAAAACACTACACTTAATCACACACGACCTATGTCACTAATCTATGACATGGCAGAAGTTAATGGTAAATTACCAGATACAAGGCTTTAAGTTAATGAGCTTTTGAAGTCATTTATTACACATGATGTATTAGAACGTAGAAATTAACTTTTGTTCGCTGAACTAGTGTTTTAGTAATTTCTGGTTCATTAGTAGGTATGGTCTTGGAATAGGAAACTTGGTTAAATTTAGATTTGAGAAACAAAAAGTTGAGATCCTTGAGCGTCAACAAGGCATAATTGTCTCTCAGCTGCATAAACAGTTACCGAATATTAATAATGTAGTCAATGAATTAAAATGCTACAATTTTTTTTACAAGACATAGGTGATAGTCAGTTAGTAGTATATAAAAATATCAGATTTATGTTAAGATCATAACTTTTCAAGAAAAAAACTAAGGATTGTATTGAAGCTATAACACTGGCAGTCAAAGGCCTTTTATCACCACATTTGCCCAAGGGGCATTTTGAGTTTACGCAGATGCCTTTTGGTTTATCAGGTATCATAACTTTTACGAGGTTGGTGAACCCAGTTTTGCACGGGCTGTTCGGCAAAAATGTCTTTTTGTACATGGATGATATATTGATTGCAACAGATTCGATCGAGCATCACATGAAAGTGCTCGAGGAAGTTCTTAGGAGACCTTGACTAGCGGTGTTTAAAATTGAATTAAAGAAGTGTGACTTCTTGAAGAAGCAGATTGCATATTTAGGTCATGTCATATCTAAAGAGGGAGTTAAAGTAAATGACGATAAAGTCAAAGCAATTGCAGATTTTCCTGTCCCTAAGATTAAAAAGCAAATTACGTCATTCTTAAGAATAGCGGGGTTCTTTAGGAGGTATGTGAAATGGTTTACTATCATAGTAGCTCCTTTAACAGATGTGTTACGAGAGGATATTCAATTTTATTGGGGAGAACCGCAACAAGTAGCTTTTCAGAAAGTTAAGGATGCATTAATGAATCCCCCAGTTCTGAAGTTCTGAACTTTCCGGATTTCAGCAAATCTTTCGCACTAGTGACTGATGCCAGTCAGGAGGGTATAGGTGCTTGCCTTATACAAAATGTGAAGGAAAATTCCATCCATTAGGTTGTTATAGCAGGAAACTTGAGACAAAGGGAAGCAATGAAAGGTTAATGGCTACCGTAGATAAGGAAGCCTTTGCAGTAGTATCAAGCTTGGTTCATTTTAAAATGTCGCTAATGGGGAATTAAGTGGAAGTTCTTACAGATCACTAGCCATTATTGGGTCGTTTTAATAAGCCAGACCTGTCGCCCAAGAGAGCTCGATGGTTCCTAACCATCAGGGATTTTGATGCAAAGCTCATAAACATAGAGGGCAGGCACAATGTGGGAGCAGATGCCCTTAGTAGAAGTTTTTATGATACGGAAGGATTTCATGTTGGGGTGGTTATTAGTGATTCTATACAGTGGGATATCAGCCTCATAGAACAAAGGCAAGATGAGGATAAACTTTTGGCAGATGCAAAAGCGTTCCTCAGAGGTTACAAGTTACCTTTTTCAGGTTTAGAATTAGAGAGTAATCTGTTGGTCAGGTAAATTAAATATAAATTTAGGACGAGTGAAAGTAAAGAGGACACAACACGGACATAATTCTAGTGGTTTTAGATATACTACATTGCAAGTTTAGTAGTCCACATTTTGGGGGTAGAAAAGATGTATAATGAGATGCGTAAGAAGTATATTTGGAAGAATATGTGGACATATGTGGAAAATTTTGTGAAAAAGTGTAGTGTGAAATGCTTGCAAACCCGCAAGGGTAATTTCTTGCAAATTAGGGTCATATCCGGTACCAAGTAGGCCTTTTCAGAGGGTGCACATGTATATCTAGGGGAATTTTTGTGAATCAGGGTATGGCTACAAGTATTTGTTGGCAGTTATAGATGAACTGACGAGGGTAGTGGAAACCTTCCCAATCAGGCATACGACAGCTGATTAAGTGTCTGTGGCATTTTTCAATGGAGTCATCTGCAGATACTGCTCGCCCGAGGTTTTGTTGACTGATAATGGTAGGGAATTTGTAAATAAGACCTTAGAGAGTCTGGCAGAAGTTATGGGGATACAGAAAGTAACAATTATTCCAATGGGTTATGGGAACGAGCAAACAGGAAAGTTCTCTAAGCTCTCAGGAAGACTTTAGGAGGAAATGATAAGAACTGTGATAGATAATATATAGATAAAGTTAGGCATAACATCAATACTATGGCCAGTGATTCTATTAAAATGTCTCCATTCGAAGCATTATCTTGGTTGCCAGGTACGAGGCACATTTGATTTGTTGCCTATACCCTATCGTGGGGAGGATACAAACAAGGCATTAATTTCTACGGCAAAGGAAAGACAAGCTGCTTTTCTCAGCTGAAATCTCGAGGCTTAAACTCGAGAAATGGTAGAAAAAAGCAATGGGAAATCATTAAATGTTAAACTTGGTATTGGAGATAATGTATTCCTGAAAATTAATGTGAGAAATTAATTAAAATATAAGTTAGGTTCAAAGGTTGAGGGGCCTTTTAAAGTTATTGAAGAAAAGAGAGGAAACAGGTTTGTAGTCTTAGGACATAGATGAAAAGACAGGCCGGTCTAGATTGACACATATCAAATATCTAGAAGACAGGAAAATGATAAAAAAAAGGTGAAATTGCGTAGTTTACATTTTTTTCCTTATAGGTTTCACAAATGAATGATGAAATGTGAAATACACAAACCTGTAGAAGTTTTATATCTTAGTTAATCAATCTTATTAAATTTTTTCTTTTTCTTCTTTTACTATTTTCTTATTATGCGCAATTGCAGTGATTCGGCCTAAATATCTGGGGTAATTGTTGGAATAATGGAATAATTTGGGTGAGATGTGTAGTGAAATACCGTGGAGTTGAAAGATGTTATGATTTTTGGTGGTCATGATTTCTGGTGGACAATCAAGGTAGACACTGGCAAGGGGAATGGATGAGATTCCAGTAAGATCCCTTACAACCACCTTCTCACCAGTTAGATTATTCTCAACATTAGGTAAAGCCTTACTATGCAACAAAGTTAAAGCAGCTCCAGTGTCTCGTAATATAGTGACCCTAGACTTCTGTTCTTTCTCCCCCAAGGCTATTATACCTTCAGACTTAAAATCATCAAACACATCTGGTACATTTGCTTGCACATGCGAAACAGGTTTACTCTGGGAGGTTGAAAATTTTACGTTGGGTTTCATAAAAACATTACGGTAGTTATCAGATCCTTTACATTTAGGGTCTTTACAATTACGAATAGTGTGTCCTTCTTTCTTACAATAACTACATTTAGAATTATCAGAACCTTTGGGATTATCATCTGAAATCTGCTGGGATTTTCCTGAAACTGGTTTTACAAAAACCTCAGCTCTTTTATTAGGAATAGACTTATGTATTAAGGAATAAGTGTCAGCCAAGGAAGCAGCCTTTAGTAAATCTTTCCCTGCCTATCTTCAATATAGAGCATTACATTAATGGGAAAAGTTCCTTTCCTTTTAAATTCTTCAAGAACCATTAAATTCATCAGTTCTTCAAAAGAAGTTACTTCAGCACACTTAAGCCATTTCTTGAAAGCTCTAAGCTTGTCAGAAGCGAATTCTAGGAAAGTTTGGATATCCGATTTACTTAAGTTACGAAAAGCTTGTCTATATCCTTCCTCTGTTATGGAAAATGCATCTAAGATTGCTTTCTTAACCTGTTTATAATCATTAGTATCATCCAGATGCCTAACAACCTTAGCAGCTTTACCTGACAATTTAGGTTTAAGGAGCCATACCCACGGTTCAACAGGCCAATTAAGGTGATTAGTAGTTTCCTCAAATACCCGAAAATAATCCTCTGGATGATACTCTGTGAATAAGGAAACTAACTTTATATTTTTAGTCAGGTCAAAGGGAGATAACTCTCGTTCCGTTTGCCTAATCTGAAGATTGATTGAAGCCCTCTCTTGTTCCACCTTGACAGCTAAACTAGCTTCTAATTCTAATTTAGCTTTCTCCATTTCAAACTCTCTTCCTTTTTCTCTTTCTTTCCCTAGCCCTTGAAATTCTAACTTAGCTTTTTCTTCTCTAGCTTTAAATTCTTAAATAAATTAGCTTTCTCCATTTCAAATTTTTTCTCTTTCTTCCTTAAGAGAAAATTCACTTCTCTTTTCAGCGGCTTGCTAACTGAAATAGAACCATCCTCACCATCGTAGCCAAGTGAGCAATCATCTTTATTGCTTTTTATATGTAGAATCTACTGGTAACCTTTTTTTACCAGATACATATGCAATTGCAATAGCCATAATGCCCTCTTAACCTGGATACGCTTGTCACTGTATATATGTGTGTATATATCTATATCTATATATATATTATATATAATATATACATACACAAATATTTATATATAATATATATATATATACAAATATTTATATATATACTATATATATATATATATATATATATATATATATATATATATATCTGTATACTGAACAAGAGTTTAGCTGCCTCAATATGCATCTTATCCCTATCAAATCCTAAAGACTTGCACATTTTTCAACCACAAAGACAAACTGCCGACCTTCATGAGATCATTATTTAGAAATTTAAGTGGCCGGGATGTCCCGGTATTTATGTTGCTTCTCGCAGAAGGCTGTTGCCAATGAGATATTGCAGTCACGTGGGATATAGCTTCAGAACGGGACACAGAATTAGCAAACCTGAATTCTCTAATATTATGAACCATGCTTCCATATGCAAGATTGAAGTAGATCAGAAACAGATGAGAAACAACTTGATATTATTGGCGGTACAAGCCACACTTACTACCTCACCTCCCTTTAGTCTTTGACATTAAAAGGCTGGTTCCGTCCTTAAACTCCAACATGTCTGCTGCTCCTCTATATCTAGAATAACTGAAGGAGAAGAAGAAGCCTTGTTTGTTTACAAACCCCCCTGTTTCTGGTTTTTAGGCCGTATTTTGAGGTCTTTCTCGTGTTTTTGGACTCCATCTTGTGAGTAAGATGGCAGTGAACTAGATAGTGCTTCAAGTTAACCTGTTTGTTGCATAGACTCTTTATTTAGAACTTTTTTGCCTCAGACCCTCTAGGCATTCTTAAGCCCGGCGGGGCTTCGGATCGCCTCAGGCGATGTGACGTCATCATAGAAAACGGACCGTTCTCTTCCTGATGGCGATGGCAAACTACACCCCTATACCTATGAAATTAAACCAAAGACTTCAGTCGGTTTAAAGTTTTCCTGTCCCCCCTAATTACGACTCCGTATGTGATGTCATTTTCAATAAGTTGAAAATAAATGAAAAAGACATACGAGGGTTTCAGAATATACCAAATAACAGAGTTGCTGTGAAATTTCTTGAGGCCAATGTTTTTGAAGTCTTTAAACGGGAGTATGAAGACAAAGTGATTAATTTTGGTGATGGGGAAAAGGCCCTAGTAATCAATTTGAGCAGTGTATATACTTATGTATCAGTACGTTATGCACCCTTTGATTTGGAAGACTCCCTTTTAACTAGTGTCCTCAGCCAGTATGGAAAAGTCCTCCACTTTTTCTCATGGGAGGGCGAGTGGTCTACTGAATGGAACACGCACTGTGAAAATGGAAATAAAGAAAAACATCCTATCCTCCATAAATATCTGTGGTTACAATGTTGTCTTTCTGTACAATGGACAAAAAAAGACGTGTTACAAATGCGGAAGAGACTCTCACATGGCAGTTAATTGTAACATGGATAGCGAACCGAAGTTAAATATTTTCAATTTGAATGACTTTCCAGCAATGCCTGGTAAGAATTCTGGTAGGGTGATGTACCTGACGGAAATGGAACTTCTGATATTCAGCATGCGAAAGATAATGAAGGAAATGCGGAGCCACCATCTGATGAAAATAATACTGGCAATGACAAAGAGGAATCTAGCATCCTTGAAAAGGACCAGATGGATAATGTATGCGAAGTAGTAGAACATGCAACTTTTCCCTTATCCCAAAGTGTTGATGATGTTACTGGAAACCCAGTTGAAATAGAAGATAAATCACAAGACTTGGATTGTAATGTTACAACTAATAATGATGATATAAAGGTTACTGACAGTGACAGTGATATTTTTGCAATAAAAACTGCACCCGAAGGTGCTTCTCAAGTAATGTTAATAACTGATGATGAAGGGCCTCGCTCACAAGACGAACCTCGTGTTCCTTATACTATTGGAAGTCTCTCTCCTGTTGATGATGATAAAAATGAAGAACTGGACAGTCTTGAAGAAATTATTGTAGCTTCTTCAGTGTATAGGAATGATGAATCTGTGGATGGATATGCCAGAAGAATGTGATATGGATTCGGAAGTAAATAAAGAAAAATCTTTATTTACTTCTGAATCCATATCACATTCTTCTGGCATATTGAAGATGACTTGGAAAATGATGATAAAGGTTCAAACATGATGTCAGAAGGTCTGTGGAATTTAGAAACTGTAGGTAAATTAAGGTTCACTAAAGGAAAATCCACTAAAGAAAAAAGGAGGGAAGCAAAAATGAATGGGAAAGGTAGGTTGTCAAAGAAAAAGAAAATTTAATTGTTTCATTTTCGTTTATATAATGGCTCTTTCTATTGCCACTTTAAATATTAATTGCTTAAATGAAGTAAATAAGCAAATGAAGGTTGTGTCTCTTATCATGTACTATAAAATTGATATCCTGTTAATTCAAGAGCATAATGTTAAAGATTTTTCAGTTTTGAGTTTTCTCGCTCATTTTACGAGTATAGTGTTCAATCCATCAATCAATTTAAAAGGAGGTACAATGATATGTATAAATAATAAAACAAGTGTAAAACTTTTAACAAAGGAAATGGACATTAATGGAAGAATTGTGGGTGTAAGAATATGTTACAATAAATGTATTATATCTGTCATAAATGTGTATGCTCCATCTGGTACAAGTAAATCTGCAGAAAGGGAAGACTTCTTTAGAAATGAAATTTTGTACTACATGAGACATAATAATGATTATCTAATCTTTGGGGGTGACTTCAACTGCATAACAAGCACAAGAGAATGCGGTAATAATAACAAAGCCTTGTTGTCTAAGTCTTTGAAACAGAATACCAGAGTACACTTATATACGTGAAAACTATGGATCAAGGATAGATAGGATGTATACTGTCAAGTTATTTGATGATATAGTATCTGCTGACACTGTTCCAATAAGTTTTTCAGATCACAGTATGGTTGTTTTGAGGCTAAAAATTAACACACATGAAATTTGCACAAGGTATTTGGAAGTTAAATGTGAAAGTTTTAGATTCTGATGAAACAAGGAAATTTTATGCATGTATGGCAGTGTATGAAGCAGAAAAAAAGGTACATTTGATAACATACTTGTATGGTGGGACTGGGCAAAATTACAGTGTAAAACATTCTTTGTCAAATTATGTAAAAAGATAACACAAGAAAAAGTATGGCTTGCTGAACTTGCTACAAACAAGATTACGGCATCTTTATGACATAAACTACACAACTAGTGTAAATTATGATAATATTAAGCTTCTCAAAAATAGGATTTCTGACACCCAGAATGAAATTTTAGAAGGTATAAGATAAGAGCCAAACTAAATGATCTTACAATGGGTGAAAAAATGTTTGCACATCTACTTGGTGCTGAAAAAAAGAAAAATCATACTAGCATTACCAGCATAAAACAACCAGATGGTTCCATTATAGAAAGTACAGAGAGAATGTCTGTTTTTATTAAAGAGCATTTTGAAAGATTATTTAGTATGGTTTCAGGTCAGGAAAAAGTCAAGACTATTTTCTTAGCTTCTGTAATTCTAGTTTGGACCAAGAAGATGTAAATTTGTTAAGCAGAGATTTAGAGGAAGCTGAGGTTTTCGATGCTGTCAATAGTATGTGTAAAGGTAAATCACCTGGATATGACGGGCTTCCTATAGAATTCTACAAAAAGTTTTGGGGTATAATAAAATCTGATATAATGGAGGTGTTCAAATTCATTGCCACCATGAAATGCATGTCAGATAGTCAATCCTTAGGTATAATAAAATTATTAGCTAAAACAGATTTATCCTTGGTGAAAAACTGGAGACCTATAACCCTACTGAATGTTGACTATAAAATCTTTGCTAAAGTTTTAGCAAACAGATTGAGATGTGTTACTGGGAAGATTATCTCCCCAGGAACAATATTGTGCAGTGAAAGGAAGGTCAATTGTGAATTGTAATAATACGATTCGAGATGTAACTATTCATGCAAAACAAAACTGTCAAGATTTGGCAATCTTCAGCTTAGATTGGTCTAAAGCCTTTGATAGGGTTAAATGGATTTTGTTTTTAAAGTAATGAAGAAATTTGGTTTACCAGAGGAATTTGTGGACCTAGTTCGAGTTTTGTATAAGGCTTGTAAAAGTCGTATTTTGTAAATGGGTTTATTAGTTCTTCCTTTTGTATTAAAAGATCTGTAAGACAGGGCTGCCCGATGTCAATGCTGTTATATTGTATATTTCAAGAACCTTTATATAGGGCAATGAAGAGTAACAACAAGATAATAGGGCCAAGCCTACCTAACAGTGTAAATATATGTCTGCAGGGTTATGCAGATGTGATTTCATCCCTTATGAATTTTTGTCCAACTGATTGATTCAGTTAGAGAGTGCTATAAAGAAATACAATTGTTTGAAATTGCGACAGGTGCACAGCTAAACAAGGACAACACTAGTATAATTGGGTTTGGTCAATGGGAGAACCGAAACACCTGGCCTCTCAGTTGGTTAAAAACTGTTGAAAGTATAAAAATTCTTGGTATAGTTTATTATAATGATTTTGAGATGACTTGTGAAGAGAATTGGTCTTGCCTTGCTAAAAATATTAGCTATCCTCAGTCCAAGACAACTGTCTATTTTCCAGAAGGCTGTTATTATTAATTCTCTAGTTTTGTCCAAAGTTTGGTATATTTCTCACACCTTGCCTCCATCAAAAAAGTACATTGCTCAAATAAATATGCATATTTTCCGGTATGTCTGGAGGGGTACTTACCATCCTGTAAGCAGAGAGACTTTGTTTGTCTAAAGAAAAAGGTGGATTGGGAATGATAAATGTTTATTTTAAATCATTAGCGATTTTCAGTTCGACAGCTCTGAGTGATATTAAAAAGGATATAGGTTTGAGCAATTTCTATTGCAAGATGAGAATAAGCTTCGTGTTAGTTTTGAAGGCAATTAATAAGATTTCATTTTTATCAACATCATTTTATTCAGTAGCAATTGATGTCATCAGGAAAGTTCCTCGGCATGGAAAATTCCCAAACTTGAATAGTAAAGAATGCTATAAATTTATAAGGCCAGAAAATGCACCAAAAATTGAAGAGAGTTATCCACTTTTGGACTGGAAAATGTTATGGGAGAGCATAAATAAACCTTTCATTGGTATCATGGAAAGGGAGTTAGCCTTTAAATGTGCACATGGAACCTTGGCGACCAACAACCGTCTAAAAATGCTAAATATAAATAACAGTGATAGATGTGATCATTGGGAAAATGTTGAATGCACCTTGCATATTTTTTACTTTCGTAGTCACATAAAAACTTCATTGGGGTATTTCAAAAGTGTGCTATTCAATACTTGTAAAATAAATAGAGATAATTTTTTGAAAACAATGTTCAGTTTCAATTATACGACTAAAAAGGATCTTAATAGTGCCACGTATTAATTTTAGGATATTTATATGCTGTTTGGGTCAGTAAAAAGAAACATTACACAAAAGAGGAAACAGATGCCTTTATTAAAAGCAAATTTTTTAAGATAGGTGGCTATTAAAGAACAATACAAAGAAAAGAAAAAAAAATAAAAAATAAAAATCTTTTCACAATAGAGTACATTGATTACTGTTTTTGAATAGCCAGTATTAATTTTGTAAGTAATACCACAATTAATACCTAGTGTTAAGAAAAAAAAGAAGTCTTAAAGTCTAGTTAATGATAAAAAATAAAATACAGTAATTTGTAAATATTGTAGGTGTACATTTTTGTAGTATTTGTAATATCTTACTTATGTAAATGACATGTAATATTTTTCTAATAAAAGAAAAAAAAGAATAGCTGAAGTCTTGGGTAGGTTTGCAGTCTTAGTCATTCGTTCTTCCTCCTACAATCTAACACACAATTATTGTGACTATTTTTCAAAGTTAATGCTTAAGTTTTTTTCATGTAAATAGTTCTTTTTTTTATAATGATTTAATTATGATTCATAATTCTGTTTCCTGGTGTTATTCCCATCAATATTTTTTCCGTAGCTCTTTGAGTTGTAACTAACTTATGTTCTAAGGCTTTAGTAAGGCTCCAAGTTTCTGATGAATAAGTTACTGATAGGACCATCTGATTAAATACTTTTCTTTTTAGAGAAAGTGGCATTTTACTTTTCATAATCTCATTTTGTTTACCAAAAGAGATTATCCCCCGGGGAAACACTGTCTGTCCCAAATACGTATATTCATTAACAATCGCTAGAGGTTTAGTTGGGAAAAACGCAATATTGCGAGAGTATAACCCTTATTTGTTCTCTCTGCATTTTCATTGAAAATTATCTTAGTTTTACTCATATTAATTTTCAATCCTACATTTCTGCTTTCTCTATTCAAATCTTCTATTATCTTTTGTAATTCCTCCCTTATTCACTGAGTAGAAGTATGTCATCTGCAAACCTTTAGGTGTTGAGGTATTCCCCGTAAAATCATAATATACCATATGTATATATATATATCTATATATATATATATATAATATATATAATAGTATATATATATATATTATGCTTAAAATATCACAGTAGATGCACTTGACTTCATAAATAAGCGAATCCCACAGGAAAATGATAGTCAGAAATCCAAGCGCTTTCATCTTTACTAAGACATTGTCAAGGAGCTAATAAAATACAATTGGAGAGAAAGGTCTCAGGTACACAACAAGGTCAAGAATACCAGATGGTTAATTGTCAAAAGGGTAAAAATTAAAAGTGATAATCCAGGATATCACACGGTCACAAACCTAAAACAGATTTGACCCGTAACCGAAATTACAAAGTATCTTTACAGTTCAAAACATGTAAAAAACTAAATATATTAATTTTGTTGTTTATATTTATCTACAACTTTTTTCATTATGAAAGCATCAAGTTTAAATAAACCAAGACTTAAATTTAGAATATTTCTATTATTTGACTTGATAAAACAAGATTCAATTATATTCCTTTTAACTGTGTCATTACATGGGATTAAGGCTCTAGCTTGACTCCAGTTGTAATGGATGGTCTAAAAATCTCTCTTATGTACGATAATGCATTCGATATTTGCCCAGTTCTCACAGAATATTGATGCTGTTTGAGATGTCGTGAAAGAGATTTACCGGTTTGTCCGTAATAGACTTTTATCACCACTTTTTGCAAAGGAATTTCATATATGCAGCCTGGAAGATCTTTAGGAAAATTTTTGATTACTAAACTCTAAACATTAATATTACTGAAAACAACATTCATGTTAAAAAGCTTTAAAATTCTAGGAATATTCAAAAACCTTTCATCATAGGGTAATTTTAGAATGTTATGCTTACTAAATTCAAGTTTGTTCATAGTTGAATAAAATGTTTTTCTAGCAATTTTCCATGCCACTTCAACAAAAGTCCTTGGGTATATATATATATATATATATATATATATATATATATATATATATATATATATATATATATATATATATATATATCTATGTGTGTGTGTGTGTGTGTGTGTGTGTACATTGGGATGAAGCGTCCAAATATCTGGTCATTACACTACCCAATCAAAAATTTTTTACCTCACAACAGCTTGAATCTTCATCAAAGATAAAATACGACTGATTACTCTAAAGGCAACAGTGATTCCTTCAAGACTTATTAATCACGCAAGAAGTCAAACTAAGTTCGTTGAAACAAGTGTGAGGTAATCATATATGAAACTAAATTAATTAAAGGGCATCACTCCAATAACAACTTTAAAAGTCGATGTATTTCCCTGGTTCTAACTCACTTCAATAAAATTGAATGAAAACAGCACATTACCGCTTTATTTTTCTACCTAAACAATATCAACTTAATGGTGGTTAATAAATGAAACAGTAAAACTAAATGTAAATACTTAGAAGTAAACAAGTTACAAATTGAATTTGTGGGTTTCTTTTTCAATCTTCAAATGAAACAATGTTCTATAAATTTTAAATACAAAAAAAATTTATTCTTAAATTCAAAAAGTTACCAACACCAAAATGTGAAAGAATTGGAACAAATTCATTTGGAATAACCTACGTAAGTACTTTCAGTATTTTAAATGTACTTTACACTTAAGCTTATTACAATATTTTTTCCTAGCTGCAGCTTTTCAACTCTTAAAGGCCTATTACGATATCTTTAGTTGAGTACACTTTTAAACACGTGGCGACTTTTCACACTTTTTCAACGTCTGTTCAGATTTCACTTAAACGCAATTATCTAAATGGTAGATCTTAACAAAATGCTTAACCTTTGAGCCACCAAGATACTTCTTTATGTTACTGTAAAATTAAATTG
>NC_087211.1:32381130-32398630 GCF_015104395.2 Macrobrachium nipponense
ACTGTAAAATTAAATTGAACTTCTCTCGAACGAAGAGAGAGAGAGAGAGAGAAACGTTTTGGGGCCTATGCCCTGCTATATATAATTTTGATAATTCTTTCATTCAAAACGAGAAATAGAGAAGAAAGTAAAAGGGATTACAGTCATAAATAATCTTTAATCTTACACGATTTCAGACAATAAAAATCCTCTTAATTACTACGGAACATTGCACAAGAATCACATGCTTTTGCTCAAGAAACAAAAACTGGTCACTACGCGTCCCATACTGCACCATGCATCGTTTGATTGACATGTTTTGAAAACCAAACGAAGAGCTCAGTATTTTTTCTATCTCAATACATGTGATGACAGCAGTTTCCTGCTTTGAACGGACAAAAGCTATATGGGAGATAATAGGAACGACTAAAAGTTTACATCATTTATTAATTAATTCTATAGGAAGCCCGTCATATCCAGGTGATTTACCTTTACACATACTATTGACAGCATCGAAAACCTCAGCTTCCTCTAAATCTCTGCTTAACAAAAAAATTTACATCTTCTTGGTCCAAACTAGAATTACAGAAGCTAAGAAAATAGTCTTGACTTTTTTCCTGACCTGAAAACCATACTAAATAATCTTTCAAAATGCTCTTTAATAAAAAACAGACATTCTCTCTGTACTTTCTATAATGGAACCATCTGGTTGTTTTATGCTGGTAATGCTAGTATGATTTTTCTTTTTTTCAGCACCAAGTAGATGTGCAAACATTTCTCACCCATTGTAAGATCATTTAGTTTGACTCTTATCTTATACCGTCTAAAATTTCATTCTGGGTGTCAGAAATCCTATTTGTTTTGAGAAGCTCTTAATATTATCATAATTTACACTAGTTGTGTAGTTTATGTCATAAAGATGCCGTAATCTTGTTTGTAGCAAGTTCAGCAAGCATAACTTTTTCTTGTGTTATCTTTTTACATAATTTGACAAAGAATGTTTTTACACTGTAATTTTGCCCAGTCCCACCATACAAGTATGTTTATCAAATGCGTAAGAAAAATAGGGAAAGATTTATGCTATCCTTCACA
Organism: Macrobrachium nipponense; assembly: GCF_015104395.2. Lineage (NCBI taxonomy): Eukaryota > Metazoa > Arthropoda > Malacostraca > Decapoda > Palaemonidae > Macrobrachium > Macrobrachium nipponense. Next base: position 32,382,202 of record NC_087211.1, read on the forward strand.
TATATTGGACATTTGTTATAATAAAGCCCACAAAAAGTTTTATACTGTAAGTAACACGCAGAAAGAAAATTCTAAGAACATTCTCAGTTTGCCTTATTTAACGGATTTGAAACCATTAAATCATTGTTTAAAAGCTTTTAATTTCAACCTTGTTTTTTCTTATAATAACACACTAAAAGGAATGTTAATAAAAAATGGCCCCAGAGAAAGCAACAACATAATATATAAAATTCCATGTATGGATGTCCCTCATTTTATCTCGGACAGTCTAGCAATAGCTTAGAAGTAAGGCTAAGCCAGCATAAATATTCTGTAAAAACTGGGCAAAAATCTAATGCATTATTCATTCATTTAAGTGAAAACAACCACCGAATAAATTGGATTGATAGTTCAGTAATTGCAAGGTCAAGAGATGTCTTATCACGAAATCTTTTAGAATCTGCTTAATACAACTTACTTTTCATTGTAATTTCAATGTTAGTCGTGGCCTTTTCATTTAGACCTTGTATCTGTAACATGTTTAAGAATGACCTCAAGATATAATACTGACTTAAATAAAATCAGTTGCCTTAGAATTATTAATTTTGTTGTAAGTATGTCTGTCATGTATTGCGAATATGGTTTTGTTTACCAAGTTCTGAATAGCTGTCAACCTATAATCATTTAATTGTCTTGAAATTGTATCTTAGATGATTGTCTTAAACCTTTAATTGCACCCATTGTTTATGCTTGGTTGTTTGGGAAGGTTTCTTATCTTCCAGGTGTGGTCGGATTCTAGGTACTAATCTCTTATAATCCCTATCTGTCAGTTATACTAATCTTCTTGTATTGTCTTTTCTCGTATGTATGTCAGTCTCTGCTCAGTAAAGGACTTTTAACGTCGAAAGATCTTGCAGACCTCCTTCGTTTATTTTTCCTTCGTGGCATATATCTTATTTATGGATTTATCACGTTCCTATCTTTCGTGATTCAGTTATACATACATACAGCATATATAGATGATATATACTAGATATATATATATATATATATATATATATATATATATACATATATATATAATATATATATATATATATATACATACATATATATACATATATATATATATATATATATATATAGATAGATCTATATATATATATATACATATATATATATATATATATATATATACATACATATATATATATATAGTATAATATATATATATATATATATATATATATATATATATATATATATATATATATATATATATATATATATATATATATATGTAATATATATATATATATATATATATATATATATATTATATATATAGTAGTATCACATATCGTATCATACATAACTTATATATAAGAAAATGTGGGCACATGTCGTTATTCCAAAAGACAATAACTTAATAAATTAGAAAAATGGGACGAACGGATAATAAGGAAGAAAGGAAGGGAATACGATAATGATTTTTCTTAGCGAAGGGATTTTGTTACTCCAAACATTAGGCTTTTAGCCATTAGACATCTGGTTTTCATCTCCCCCAAAAAGCCTCTGTCCGTACCAGCGATTAGTGACCAACAAGAGATTATAGCCGATGAGGGATATCGCCCAGGCATATTCGAGAAATTGGAAACTACTCTCATTAGCGCCTATGACTAATCGCCGTTCCCTTCGTGAACAGGTCAGAGAGAGCCATCTGGCATACGTTAAAAAGGAATTCTATGACCCGTTGTTCAAAGGAGGGGAGTGCCGAACTCTTAAGTGCTCCACCCTCCCAAATATAGGCCTCTAGTATCGACGAATCAAAAGCCATGAGTGTGGTCATAAGACAGCCCAAAAGGGGTATCAACGAATGACTATGAGGGTTACCAAGGGATACGCCCCTAAGAAGCCAGGACATGAAGAAGGAGGCGTATACAAATTCAAAGCCTACGAATTACTGTAGAAGACCTGACAGGAAGGCGGTCTCGTATGAAGTTAGCAGACCACTAAGACACAAAAAGTCTTTCAGAAAAATGCCACACCCAGTCAGAATCCAAAAATCCAAAGGCGGGGTGGCTAAGGAGATTTTCAATCTGAACAAAAAGGCGAGACAGAGAGAGAGCAGGCAGAAAAGGAAAGCAGAGAAAAAATGGGGAACAGAGAAGCCAAGAGAGAGAACAACCGGGGAGCCTGGGGAGAGGGGAGAACTGCAGTGGCATGGCCGTGAAACAGAGAAGGACAGAAGAATCCCCAGAAGAAGAACAGGTGCAAAACAAAAGTGTGGTGTGCAAAGCAATCAAAGACAGTGAAAGTGACAATCAATACTCAGTAAATTTCCCTCGTGCCTATAGACTCGTAATTGCAACAAGTGCCAATTAGTTTTATCAGTCCAAGAGCCCAGTAACTCAGAAGGTGGAAAACATGTGTAAGAACCCCTAACGAAGAATAAACTTAATGCAAAGAAACATATCAATTAATTTCTCATCCTAACAGAACCCCTTTACCTAATTCCCCAAAGTACAGCCTCCACGGCACACGTTACCTTAGATCTGTGCAAAGAAAGTAAGTACCGTCACAGGAAAATTGGTGGCGAGCGATGTGGGATACGATGAGATTAAAGATTGATATAGTGACAAGATTAATTGATGTCGAGCGGTAAGGATAGGAAGATAAAGACACAGCAAAGAAATGGTGATCATCGATGTGATACGACGTGACTCGAATGACAGTTAAAGACAGCGGCCGCGAAACGGAATCAAAAGATTAGTGTCGGCATAAGAGATTTCAATCCATTTCACGCCACTCAAAATAGAAGTTCTCCCCTAAGACAGTACCAGTGCTTCCCAAATTCAAAGACAGTTATCGAGTCGTAACAATAAAAGCGCTCAAAAAAAAAAAAAAAAAAAAAAAGCACCCACACTTCGCGAAGAAAAACTCCACTCCGAAGAACAAGAACAGTCGTTCCACTAGAAGAACAAGATATCGAAAGCGTAAAGAATATATCAAGAGGAAAAAAACATATCCCGAAAACGCAACAGTCAACGCAACTCGAGAGAGAGAGAGAGAGGTCCCCTTTCCCGAAGAGAAGAAGAAGAGAGAGAGAGAGGGGGAACCAACACATCATTCAACGCGCTGGTAGGCGAACGCAAGCTGTCAGACGTAACCCCAGATATCGAAGACGACGAAAGAAGTTAAGTCCGAATAAATGTCCCCACACTTACATAACATTAAATTTGATCAAAAGTAAATTACGCGATTAACATTTCAGTTAGACAATTTCTGGTATTTCAAGATTAAAAGATTTTCACTCTGAACTCTTTTTTTTGGCAACGAAACTCTATATTTCTTCATTTTACTAATTATAACTAATCAGCTACTAAGACCTTTTCCCGAACATTTGTATTTACTAACCAATAACTTTAAATTTTAATTTTAATTTTGATTGTGTCAATTTTTTTTAATTTTTTTTTATTTTTTTTTGTGATTTTGGTTGTTTTTTGTAATTTCTTATACTTTGTTTTTTTTGTTTTAATATTTGCTTTTAATCTTATTCGTTACGTCGAATGAATGTTTACTTGTTTTTATTTTGTTTGTTTAGGATAACAAGGGTAATTCACAGGAGGTCTCCTCGTTAGCGTACACTTTGCGGTCAGTTCAGTATCGTTTACCAGTACTGTTAAGAGGGTTTTTGTTGTTATTTAAGAATCGCTTACAGGTAACGTAAGACTTTGAGAATATTTCTGGGGAAATTCTTTTATTTTTTTTTGGGTGATCGAATACTCAAGTAAAAACAGTTTATTGTTATCATTTTTTGTTTCTTTTGGGGATATTACTGTCCATAACTTTGATACTTTCTTTGATACTTTTAATGATACTCAGTACTTAAGAAAATTTCCATTAACGAGTCGATGGTCAAGGAGAGACCGACTCCTTATCAGAACGTAAGAACGCCTGTGCTCACGAGAAGTCAAACAAGGAAATTAACCATGCCGGAAGGTACACAGTCCGCGAATTCGAGCGCAGCAGTAATGGGAAACACATAAGGGACATGTGATTAATCACATAGCTAATTTTTGCGGAAGAAAGGATGGTCAGTTAGCTTGTAACTTAGAAAACTGGATAGAGCAAGTGGAGACGCCTAGATAGCATAACGGGGACAGATAGAGAAAAGCTTATTGAAGCCAAGAGTTATCTTGATTGGAAGCCGGAGGAGACTTAGAACGATACGTCCACTCCGAGACTTACCGAGATCTTAAGAATTGGGAAGAATTGAAACGGTATTTTAGGGAAGGTTTATTCCCACAGTTGGTGAAGAGATCCAGTTACTAGCTTGGCAAGGATCGTGCGTCAATTTAAGTTAGACGAAAGACGTTATCAAGAGTTTAGCTCTCAGTTGTATAACAATATGAATGAATGGGGTAACTTCATGGAATCCACAGGTTGGATAGAGGTAGAAGGAGGCAAGCAAAAATGCTAATGAGTCATGTTAAAAAATATTTAGACTAGCAATAATGATTGGAAGCCTGCCAACGGAAGTTATTGCAGGATGACTCGTAAGTGGGAGACATCCGATGATGTAGCGGAGATTGAAGAGGAGGAGGAAACAAAAATCTTAGGTAGAAGACCTGAAGGGAATCCTATATACAGACCTTTAGTCGCTATAGGACAAAAGGAAAGAGGTCCAAATAGATCTAGGACACCATCTAGAAATCAGAATAAGATGCCAGGTAAATCTTCTGAAGGAGGATTTCCGACAGTCACGTGTTATAACTGTCAGAAGAGAGGACATTATGCCAGTGAGTGCCGAGGGATGGCCTTCTGTCCTTTCCATAGAGAACAGGACATAGTGCTGGAGAATGCAGAAATAAATTTGTTTCAACTCTTAGAGTAGATTCTCAGTCGAGAGGCAGAGTAGAAACAATAGTCAATCTCCCCCATCTAGAGGAAATAGAGATTCCGTCCCAAATAGATATGCTAATCAAACAGCAAGCATAGGTTATCAACCAGCTCAGTCAATGTCAGACGACGCAATGGGAAATTTTCTGCTTACTGGTACAATGAATCTTCCTCTATAACAGAGAGAACGTCCGGAATGTCAAGGCTAAGCCCAGCGCTACACAGGTCAGCAAAGTTGATGTAGGGAATGAATTATAATTATAGACCATTATTTCCCGCACATGTCGGTCAGAGAAAACCTATTATTACATTCTTTGATACAGGTAGTCTAAGAATATAATGTCAGAAAAGGTTGGGTATCGGTTGTATTTTTTCTCACTTAAGTTTGAACCCAGCGGTAGATTGTAGAATCACAGACGTCCAGGGTAATGATATCCACGTAATTGGACAGTTAGATTTTCCATTCAGGCTAGGAAGAATTGCTCTAAGAGAAAATGTTCTGGTAGCCAGAGAATATACAATTAGCTTTTGCTCATTTGCTGATAGGTTATCCAACTATGGCTAGACAAGGTATAAGCCTTGATGCTCCTAGAGAACAACTAGTGATTAAAAACGGTCATGAGATTTCTAGAATACCAATATGTAAGTTAATTAAAAGAACCCAGACTACAGAGAATCCCACACTGAAAAGGTATCTTAAAGAAGGTATAAGACAGAGGAAGATATCCAGAATGCACCACGAGTTCACAACAGATCATTAACCTCTTAGAATCAAATCAATGCACTTATCTAAAGCTAGAGAGGGGAATTAAGACTTAAACCACAGGAGAAAGTACTTGGGTAGAATGTACGGTAAATCCAATTTTTGAAGGGAAGGAAATTCTCACGCTTACTGAAAAGTCGCAAGTAAAAACGGAATACACTTATTCTTCTAGTTTACATGAAGTTAGACAGAGCAAAATAGCTTTACAGATTACCAATAACAGAGGAGGAAAGGTGTTGTTAAATTAACACCAGGTACAGAGATAGGCCTAGCAGAAGTAATACTCAATACCTATCCGAGTTGTAGAAGGGGAAACGGTAGCTGCGATCGTAAAGGAAATGAAATTACGCTCAGGACATAAAACTGAGAAGAGCTAAGATAGGATTTCATTTAAAGGACATTAAGGAAAACCATGTTAGAGAAGAATCATAGACTTACTGTGCGAATATAATGATATAGTCGCTCTAGACGGCGACACCTTGGGAAATACACGCGAAATAACGCACAAGATAGACATTCCATCAAACACAAAGCCAATTTACATACCAGCCTATAGAGTAGCACATTCCCAGAAGGAAATCATGAAAGAGAAGTACAAAGAATATGAATAGGCAAGGAATAATAGAACCATCTAAATCCCCATGGTCTTTTCCACTTTTGCTAGTTCCTAAAAGGGACAAAACTTATAGAATAGTTGTGGATTTCAGAAAATTGAACCAAATTACTGAAAATGATCCTTATCCAATGCCATCAATGCGAGATCTTATCGCCACTATAGGGTCCAAGAGATACTTCACCACTATAGATTTATTGCAGGGATTCTTTTGCAAATTCCTCTAGACGAAGAAAGTAAACCTTTGACTGCTTTTTTCCACTAGTAACGGCAGATACCAGTATGTAAGAATGCCATTTGGTCTAAAGTCAAGCCCTGTAACTTTTGTAAGATTAATGGATAAAATTTTGGGCGATTTACTAGGCAAGGACGTACACTGTTACATAGATGATTTGGTAATAGCAACAGATACCACGGAGGAACATATAGACTTAGTCAGAGAAGTCCTAAAGAGATTAAGAAAAGCCAACCTGAAGCTTAAACTAAAGAAGTGTAACTTCCTTAAAAGGAAAATAGACTACCTGGGCATACACTAAGTGCGTAAAAGGGCGTAGAAGTAAACGACGCAAGGATTAAGTCGATTAGGGAATATCCTATACACCTCAGTGCAAGAAGGACGTAAAGTCATTCATTAGGTTTAGGCAGGTGGTTTTTACCGACAAGTTCGTAGGGAACTTTGCAGTCATATCCGCTCCACTAACTGAACTTTTAACTTTTAAAGGAACACGTATCATTTGTATGGACAGACGAGCAGCAAGAAGCATTCGATGAATTGAAAGAAAGATTAACACATCCCCCAGTACTTAGCTTCCCAGACTTTGGCAAAGAAACTTTTTAGCCACAGACGCAAGCCACATTGGTATAGGAGCATGTTTAATGCAAAGACAAGATAATAAGTATAATGCCATAGCTTATTACAGTAGGAAATTAAAGCCCTCAGAAGTGAACTACTCAGTAACAGACCTCGAGTCTCTAGCTATAATAGACGCTTTAAAGCATTTCAGATATATCATTTTTGGTTACAAGATAACCGTGTTCACGGATCATTCAGCTGCAGTAGAAATGTAAAGAACCCTAATTTTTTCTGGACGAAGAGCCGTTGGTTCATGACAGCCCAAGATTATTGATATAGAGGTGAAATATGTCCCTGGGAAGACGAATAAAGTAGCAGATGCATTATCAAGAAATGTGTCACAAGGTGATAGTATAAATATGATAAGTCAAGAAGAAGAAAAGAATGAAACAATGTGCAATGACGTAAATGTACTCACCATGCATTATACAGAGGAGCTTTCCCGGCAAAATTTCATAAGGGAACTGTTCAAATACGTTAGAAACGAAAGAAAACACAGCCAACAAGAATTAACCGAACTAGGTAGGAAGGTTGGATGTCCCACAGATGCATTAACGGACATAGATGGCGTATTAATTTGGATGTGTCACGAATATGACCCATTTGGTCAATTTCTAGGTGTACTGCACAAAAGGTTAGTACCTAAGAGTCTAAGAAACAAGGTCATTGAGCTAATGCACGACAATGACATGAGAGCTCACCCAGGAAGGGATGAGACAATTAGATTAATCCAAGAACTTTCCATTGGAAGGGAATCCACAAAGATGTTAGTAATTATGTGAAGAGCTGCAATACATGCAACAGCACAAGGAAGAAACAGACAAGGAAGTACCACTAGGGAAATATCCTATCCCACAGACTCCTTTTGAAAGAGTATCTATTGATCTTATCACTAATCTCCATACCACGAGTAAAGGGAATAAGAATATACTAGTATGTATCGACGCGCTCACGAGATATACAGAGTTGGTACCACTAACTAGTAAAAGTGCCAAGGATTGTGCAATCGCTCTCTTCGATAAGATATTTTGCAGATATTCTGCCCCACAGCTCATTATCTCTGATAATGGGACCGAGTTCAACAACTCGTTAGTTCAAGAAATTTGTAACGCCTTTAAGGTAGAAAGGTAGCGATACAGCCGTATCACCCAGCTAGTAATGGCTTAGTAGAAAGGAATACAGGAAGGTTTTAGACGTATTACGTCACACAGTAGGACAGGATCCTGACTGGGACGTCAATTTTACCTTTAGTCCAATTATCATTAAATGCAAGACATCATACGAGTACTCGAGCAACTCCATAAAAGCTTTGATGGGATATGAACCCAGATTACCTTATGCATGGCTGAATCAGCCAATACAGCCAAATTACTCTGAAGATATCATGAAGATAAGAATCGGAAACTTTAAAGTAATACACAAGCAATTGCACAAGAATTTAGAAGAAGCCCAGCAGAATATGATAGAGAAGCATCAAGAAGGAGGATTAAGGCCTGTAGACTACAAGAAAGGGGATGAAGTCTATATTAAGAGGAAGTAAGAAGTGGTTTATTAATAAGTTAAGAGCCACAAAATTCACAGGACCATACAAGGTCGTAGACGTACAAGAAACTAAGATAAAGGTTAAGAAAATGAATAACCAAATGCCTTCCACATATGCTTGAATCATTAGAAGAAGAAGGAATTTTGGAATAAACAAGGACAAGGTCAAGAGAACCAAAGAAGTCGAAGATCCGAAATGACAGAGATGTCAGAAGAAATTCCACCAGAAGAAGGAACTAGATATAACCTAAGAAATAGAAGAGTCACTTTTCAGTGAAACAGAAGAACAAACCCCATTAATTCATCCCATTATTCCCATGTATTTATTTGATTTCTTTATTGCTAAGTTTAACCGCCATCGGTCGACTTAGGAATAATCTTTCATTGTTGCAATTCTTACTTTAATTAGTTGGTTTGTAGCAATTTTTTTTTGGAGTTATGTGCACTAACTTCAAATTAATTTTGACTTGAAGGGAAATATTTGGGTATGTAAGAAACGATTCAATCGCAGTATAAGAATTTCAAGACGTATATAAGTTTAATCGTTCCATAAGAACATACTTATAAGTAAAAGAATAAATAAGACGGGTTAAGATAGATATTTAAGAGATTTTAAGATAAGAGAATTCGTTTCAGAAATGATTATGATTGTGAAGGGGTAATTAATATACTTACTTTGTTCAAATCCATTAGATGTTGATTGATGATACTTACTAATAAGATATAATCGATGAAGACTCACTAACAAGAAGTTAATTGATGAAGACTCATTAACAAGATAGTAGTTGTTGAAACTTACTAACAAGATATGATTGATGATGAAAGCTTACTAATTGTTGTCACAGTAGAAGAAACCTACAAGTATTAACCACCAACCGGTTCCTTTAACCGAGTTGCCAATTTGTTTTAGTATCAAGCAGTGAAGTTATATTGTTTAATGTACAAGGTTACTCAGAAATTACAGTAAGAATGTCCAATGAAATTTTGAATAACACAATACACAATCTCAGTAGGAAGTCAAGGACATACTTGTTATTGCATACAAATACACAAGGATATTTTCTCCCAGGACTTGTCTCCCAAGCAGCAGGTCGCAGCAAACAAGAAGCCATCAGTGTCGTCAACAAAGAAAGAAATTTATTTTTCCATAAAGAAAAACGATATCCACCTAGATAGAATAGGACAGAGGACTGAACCAATCATATACTGTAAACTTGGATAGTTATCATTTTTTGCTTCTACCATGCATTTATATAACTTATGTGACTTAAGGGCTTATGTATGTTTAACTTTCAGTTTTTCTTGTTTTTGGTGATTTAGTTATGTTTGCATTCAGTTTCATGTTTCTTAATGTGATTTACTCATATTTGAATTCAGTTTGATGATTCTTTTAATATTACTTAATTAAGTATTTGTTCATATTCATATTCAGTTTTAATGTTTCTCTGAATGTTACTTGCTCAAGAATTTACTCATGTTTACATTCAATTTTGATTGTTGCCTAACATTACTTAATCAAGGATTTGCTCATGTTTACATTCACTTTTGATGTTTTTTGAGTTAAAGTTTCAATATGATTTCCAAGAAGCATAAGTTAGGAGTCCTCTTGTAGGTATAATATTTGCTTCAGCTTAGTTAACGCTGTCGGAGTCAGCGAGGTAGCGGGCCGAGACTGTAATAGTGTGGCACAGTGTCGTTATTCCAAAAGACAATAACTTAATAATACTTAAGAAAAGGGCACGAAACGGATAATAAGGAAGAAAGGGAAAGGGAATACGATAATGATTTTTCTTAGCGAAGGGATTTTGTTACTCCAAACATTAGGCTTTTAGCCATTAGACATCTGGTTTTCATCTCCCCCAAAAAGCCTCTGTCCGTACCAGCGATTAGTGACCAACAAGAGATTATAGCCGATGAGGGTATATCGCCCACCGGCATATTCGAGAAAATTGGAAACTACTCTCATTAGCGCCTATGACTAATCGCCGTTCCCTTCGTGAACAGGTCAGAGAGAGCCATCTGGCATACGTTAAAAACGGAAATTCTATGACCCGTTGTTCAAAGGAGGGGAGTGCCGAAACTCTTAAGTGCTCCACCCTCCAAATATAGGCCTCTAGTATCGACGAATCAAAAGCCATGAGTGTTGGTCATAAGACAGCCCAAAAGGGGTATCAACGAATGACCTATGAGGTTACCAAGGATACGCCCCTAAGAAGCCAGGACATGAAGAAGGAGGCGTATACAAATTCAAAGCCTACGAATTACTGTGAAGACCTGACAGGAAGGCGATCTCGTATGAAGTTAGCAGCCACTAAGACACAAAAAAAGTCTTTCAGAAAATGCCACACCCAGTCAGAATCCAAAAATCCAAAGGCGGGGCTAAGGAGATTTCAACTGAACAAAAAGGCGAGACGAGAGAGAGCAGGCAGAAAAGGAAGCAGAGAAAAAAGGGGAACAGAGAAGCCAAGAGAGAACAACCGGGGAGCCTGAGGGGAGAACTGCAGTTGGCATGGCCGTGAAACAGAGAAGGACAGAAGAATCCCCAGAAGAAGAACAGGTGCAAAAGTGTGGTGTGCGAAGCAATCAAGACAGTGAAAGTGACAATCAATACTCAGTAAATTTCCCTCGTGCCTATAGACTCGTAATTGCAACAAGTGCAATTAAGTTTTATCAGTCCAAGAGCCCAGTAACTCAGAAGGTGGAAAACATGTGTAAGAACCCCTAACGAAGAATAAACTTAATGCAAAGAAACATATCAATTAATTCTCATCCTAACAGAACCCCCCTTTACCTAATTCCCCAAAAGTACAGCCTCCACGGCACACGTTACCTTAGATCTGTGCAAAGAAAGTAAGTACCGTCACAGATTTATAGATATATATATATATATATATATATATATATATATATATATATATATATATATATATATATATATATATATATATATATATATATATATGATAGAAGCAATCGATAATCAGATAAACTAAATGTATAAGAAAGGAATAAAGGCATACAGAGAAAAATTGATAAGAAAGACGCAGAAACGATACCGAACAAGTGATGTTTATTAAAAGTGTTATTCAGTATCGCATTAAGCGAAGACCCAAGTGCAAAGGTTAAAAAATAGGGTCGGGCAAGTCATTTAAGGTCAGAAAGGTAATGGAAAATATAGCGAGCAGAAATCTTGACCTCACACAGTGACCTCTTAAAAAGATGTTACGAGTATTCATAACAGCCGTCGAACGAAACGCATTGAAAAGTAGAGCGTGAATCAAATGGAAAAGTGACCTCTTAAAGATGAAAAGTGAGAAACTTACCTATCTTGTACGTTGGCATCTAATAAAAGCACATACATAGCGATCGCACCATAGAAATGATAACAGAGAAGGACAAGAGGTTGTAAAGGGGAGGGTCGAGATTGTGCGACGGTGACGCGGCCTCCATAGTGATTTGTGGGCTTATAAAATTTTCGTCACGAGTACCCAATGACTTAAGAACGAATCTAAGTCCCAAGTGTCGACTTATGAAAGTTACAAATGGTAACATAGACTCGGTTCTTCATTCACCGGAACACAAAGTCTCAAGTACCCTTTTAAGATAGACTCGGTTCAATTGCCCAGAAATAAGGTGGAACTTTATAAGAATTTTAAGAGTAAAATAAATCAATGTTTAGGGAAACATATTTCATTTATCACCTACAATTAACTCTTGTGTTATTAAGATAGCTGACATCCAAGCAAGATTAGTGATGACAAGCACAACTGTTACGAAGAACTGAAGGCCTAACGCTACCCAGCAAAACTCTTTTAAGAAGAACTCTCCTTCCTCATAACAGAATTTTGGTGGCAAAGCTAATGAGATTTGGAATTCCATCATCGACAAGTCAGTGCTTTTCATTTATACCTACAAATCTAACTGTTACTCTCAGTACCAAGCGAAGAATAATTTCCGCAGCTGTTTTGACTGCAAAGATCAAAACCCCTCTTGGTCCAGTGAAGTTTGTGATAAGACAATATGAAGAATTAAGTGAGTGTTTCCATATAATACAGTTACACAGTGTAAACGAATTTAGTATTCAGTCACGTCACACTCAAATCTCCACTCCGAAATTAAAGACAGCATAAGAATTTAAAGATATAGCCATTTAGAAGCCAGCGACCGTAGATTTCATGAAGAAGAAGAAGAAGACAGTACGTCAGAATCGAATCCAGAAGAAGACGCATTCATCCCTGAGACAAGTAACGCAAGAGAGAGAGAGAGAGAGAGAGAGAGAGCCCTGCTCAGAAAGAAAAGGCATTCATCTCACACGGAACGACGAGAGAGAGAGAGAGAGACTACGCACCACTACGACTACCCGATCCTAGTAACCCAGTCATGAAGATCGAACATTTACGCAGCCTTGCAAACGACAGAGGAAGTCCTGACATGTTAAGTAAAAGTCTAAAAATATCCTTACACACACACACATACACATAAGATAGTATTTTACTCAAGCTTAAAGCAACATGAATGATCTTGTTTAACAATTCTGAAGACAAAACTCGTACTTGAAATTACATAAGCACATACATTTTGCATTGGTAACAAATTTTACTATTCTTTCCTAACTAATTGGTACTAATCGATTACTAAGATTTTCCAACAGGTATGTACTAACGTATTTTGTATTTTATTTCATTTCATTATGTTATTGCAATTAAGGGGACGTTTAGAATTTTTTTATTTTGTGTGATTGATAAATTTACATATAGTAGAAAGCTTTAAGTGTTATGATTTTGTTTGTACATGACATAAAAAAGTTTTTTTGTATATTATCACAATGCAATTATGTTTTGTGATTGAGAAACCACTTACTGTGAATAAGTAAATGCCCAGAAGGAGATCGGCACAAAATAAGAAAGTAAGAACCGCTGTTCGTACGAGAAGTCAAACAAAGAAATTATCAATGGCTACACCTTGTACACCCGTATTTCCAACTTCAGCAAACACGCCTTCCATGGGTGATCAGAAGTCACATGCAATTGACCACATTATAAAGTTTTGGGGAAGAAAAGGAGAACATGATGTTTGCAATTTAGAAATATGGGTCGAACAAGTAGAATATAATTTAGATAGTATAGATGGATCAGACATAGAGGAACTCAATGAAGCCAAGACATATTTAGACATCTTCAGTAGATATAGAATGTTATGTTTACACTAGTGCCTCCTAAGAAGACTTAAGAACTGGGAGGAATTAAAAGCAATACCTCAGGAAAATATACTCCACAGTAGGTACAAGAATCGTCAGATGATTCAACAAAAAAGTTCTTACTCAGCTAAAACCAGGGATACTCCTTACACAGTAAAATAAGGGAAAGTGTCACCAGGCAAAATATTGAAGAGAGAAGATAAAGGAAACTAATCAGTTGTAGCAAGTCCATTTCACTAGAAAAAGATTTAGTTTAGATATAATGAAGAAGAAAAAGAGTAAGAATCCATTACAGTCTGAAGCCCAAAGGATATAATGTCCGAAAAGGTAGTTCGAGCATACTTCTCTCATTTAAGTTTGAATCCAGTGGTAGACTGTAAAATCACAGATGTACAAGGAAATAGAATAGAATTAATAGGACAATTTGATTTACCATTTAAGTTAGGAAGAGTCTCACTTAAGGAAAAGATTCTAGTAGCAAAGGGAATATACTTTGTATTTGCACACCTACTTCTATGAGATTCAGGGTCTCTGTAACACGGTTTTTTGGACTTTGCTCCTTGTCAAAGCATCGGATGTAGCTGAAAGTTGACACATGTATATTTTACAACCACACACAAATTTTGTCAGCATTATCAATAACCTAAACCCGATAGTTTTAATTTTTATAGAGTAAAAATGATCTAGCCAACGCCATGGCCAATGATTACGAGCCAAGCGTCGAAAAACATTCATTACGTAAGCAAGGTAAACACACCTTTTGACGAAATGTTGCCCCGCCCATCCACCAGACAGAACCTCCATCGGCTCTGAAACCCAAAGACTTTATGAATGGCGGAACGATACATAGATGTGGGTGGGGTATCAGTGCTAGCTTAGTAATACTACTGTAGCAATAGTGCCGCAACAGTATAGCAGTAATATACATGAATTAAACGTTTAGGCCAACTGCTGGGATCCTTGAGGATCACTTAGCACTTCTTACAACTACTCGAGAAATTAGTTTTTATAGACAGATGTTAAATTTTCTAATCCAACAGTGCCCATGGTAGCCTTCAGTGTTATCCTGAATTATAACGAGGCGAAAATGGGTGGAGCCTCATGAAGTCATCATTCTGACGATAATTATTGGTGAAGGTTTAAAGCCAATATACGGTACCGGATATTTTTTTTTTCAGTAAATAGGTAGGTAGCCAATAAACAAAAATTGCTTGACATTGGATATAGCAGTTATCAAATCAAGCTTGTCTACTATGTTTTTGAAAATTACCAGCTATTCCCTACATCTTGTCAATCTGATTGTGACCTAATAAAGTAGACTAATTTCTTAGGAAAACCCATTTTGGGAGGGTTAGACTAATATCAAAAGTGTTTTTTGTATTTATTAACATATTTTGTTGGTTTGTTCATTATGACAATTATCAGTGGAGAGGTTCCAGAGTTCATAAAGGTGTACTGCTTTGCTTGTATTTAAATTAGTATGTCATTGTTGCCAGAGGTTTAGCCTTCGTTACGTATAGCCAATCATCCATCGAGAAAGAGGGAAGAAATGCTGTCATAAGTTACGTAACGAGTGCGTTCGAAACCTATTCTCTGAGTAAGTTGGCCCGTCTTCAAAAAAGGTCACTTTTACATTATAAGTACCAAATTTATTCAACCTATGTCATGCAGAATACAGTCAAAATTTATGTGTAGATATAATATGTATTCTGAATAATTGTTACTTTATGAAATGCATAGATAAAAAGTTTATTGCAAAAAAAAAAAAAACCGTGTTACAGAGGCCCTGAATCTCATAGTAATTGGTTATCCAACTATGGCTAAGCAATGAATCACTATTGAACCGGCCAGAGAACAATCAGTGATTAGAAGAAGGAGGTAAGAAACATGAAATACCATTATGTAAAATTATCATAAAAACAGAACTCAGAAAAGTCCTCACTAAAGGGTATCCTAAGGAAGGATAAAGTAGACAGAATACAAAGTGTCTAACATGAATGCACAACAGATCAGTGATAACTTAGAATTGAACCAGGAAATTTTCTTCAAATTAAACAGAGAATTGAGACTTAAACCAGAAGGAAGTACCTGGATAGAATGAACAGTAAACCCATTGATCGGAAGGGGGAATGAATAATAACACTTACATAATTTTAGACAATAAAGTGGAATATATTATACCTCCAGTCTACATGAAGTTAGGCAGGATTGAAAATAATAGAGGACCGACCGAGGTTAAGCTATCAGCAGCACTGATTAGTTAGGCAGAGTTGAAAATAATAGGGACGAAGAGGTTAAGCTATCACAAAGGACTGAATTAGGTATAGCAGAAGTATTACCCAATACCCTTCATGTGGTAGAAAGGGAAATTGTAGCATCCAGTAAAAAGGGAAATGCAAACTAAACACATGAAACAGAAGTAAGAAAAAGAAAAATATGGACTCAATGGAAGGATATCCAGGAAGACTCTGCTAGAGAGAAACTCACTGACTTACTAAGTGAATATAGCGATGTAGTCATCATAGAAGGAGAAACCTTGGAAATACAGGAGAAATAACTCATAGAATAGATATTTCTGAG